>NC_057798.1:260181438-260324799 GCF_018294505.1 Triticum aestivum | reverse complement strand
ATTGTGGTTTTTCATCTAAGTATGTGATGATGAATAATGCAAAATTTTATTAGCTTCGATGACATGCTATACATAGTGGTTTAAATAACTTGTGTTTCTTATGCTGGAAAGTAATTCATAATTTCTTTCTATTTCAATTAGAGCCCTGATGCAGACAAGGATTGTGCGGTTGTACATGTCACTCGCTATGAGGCGGATGACCTGAATATACGCACTGGGAAAACAGAGTTTTTAGGCTGTTGGATCCTAGAAGCCATTTGTGCTTATACCAATGAAGAGTTGTATTCCAGCCTCACTGTTGTCAGGCGTGTTGTCCAGGGTGTACTGAAGCACAAGAAGTTCAAAGCTACTCCTTCGTTTGTGAGGCATACTGTTCTTGTCAAGCTTATGCAGGAAGATGACGTGGCATGCCTCCACAAACAAGTTTATGAGTGCCAAGGCCACAAGGTTTTCTTCATGAAGGTTCACAGGATTGAGCTGCTGCCGGACGTCCTCGATGATGTTCATGGCAAGGTCCGTCTTGGGTCCAGCCCAAATTAGATCGAGGCATGAAATACTTGCCCCAGCTAGTGCTTAATAGTAGTTTGGATTATGTCTAATTATCCGAACCTTGCCTGTTATCGAGCCCTCTCGGCTAGTACTCTGTTTGAATCCGTCTATGGGAACTGCTGCTACTTTTGTGTGCCCATGAATCATCATAATTGTTGCCGAAACAGATGCGTCCTCACTAGTTTTATCATACAAGCAGTGTGTGTTTTAATGAAATAGAGTACTCATTCGAGAACTGTGCGCCAACGTATACATAAGTACTTGTAAACATTGTTGGTGCTACTCCACTTGTAAGCAGTTGTGCAAAACACAGCACATTGGCTCAGCTCGCTTCAACACTAGGCTATCAACAAGCTAACAATCAACAATTTGTTGTCTGACATATAAGCAACTATGTATCTTGTTACAGTGGTTCATGCAGTTAACTGAGGCCACAATGTAAATTCCAAACGTTCACATGCTAGTCCAGCGTTCATGTGGAACACTCACATTAAACTCGGCTTTATAAAAAACTTGAAAAGCATAAGTTAAGAAATTTTATACATCTCAATGATTCATAGAACATAACAAACATATACTACTTAATAGCAAAATACAAAGTTCTGAGAAGGTTTACAAATCAGGAAAAAACAAGCAAGGCTTCTCTGAGCAAAGGGCCTCCCGACAGGCTTAAATTGCCTGGAGTTCACTCTGGTTTTTCTTGTTGCCACCATCTAGGGTTAGGTTCTGTCATTCCAGAATAACCAATTATGATTGTGTTCTGAGCTGGAATGCTGAACTGAACCATGCAGTGTACTGACCAGCTGAAAGTCTTGTGCATTCCACTAAATTTAAGAGCCACTATTTGCAGAAATAAGCAGACCACAATGCCTCTTGTCCGTGCACTTGTCCCAAAATCCTCCATGCAACCGTGCCAGCTTGTCCTTGGTCCATGGATGAACTGGAGGAAAGTGCATTACGGACTAGGATGTAGATGTTTTCGCTCGTCCCTGCACTGCAATCAGGAAGTAAAACATATGAATCAGCTTCTTTTAGATTGCGTTGGTCATTCTACCTAGTAACTACCAATGTAGGAATACCTGGAAGACGGGTGGTTAGACGACGGCAACGAGGGATAGCCATCTCATTTTGCGCAGTTCTACTAAAACTGAGGTGTGTGCTTTTGATTGCACGGATAGGAACGATACGGAGACAGACATCCCGAAATGATATGGAGACAGACATCCCTGTTTGTGCAAATACGAAATACGGTTATTTAAATAGTGACAGATATTTGAAGTGGCGTATGATTAACATCAGCATCTATTGTGTTATAATTGCCACTAGATTGATAGTATGAAAGTGTCCTTAAGTAAGTAGCATCACATCACATCAACATTGCCACTAGATTAACATGCAGAACAATAGCATGAGTGTTACTATCATGAGATCGAGTAGCACATGGTCAGTAAATGTGCAATCAAATTTGTGCAGTTCCACTGGGATGAAGCAATGCTAGTGGTGTGAGATTTAAGTGTAACTGCAAAAACAAAATTCATGGGAAATAAAGCAAGATGGAAGCACTTCATAAAATGGTGGTGGCATTGCTTCTATTTATCGACAGCACTAGACCATTACTTATAGTGACCTTAGGTGGCATTGCTTAATGCTTCATGTGATTTTACATTAACGGTAGCGATATGGGCGTAGGGACAGCAGAGGCATAAAGTGGTGAGGCAGATGTGGTTGCCGAGAGCGCCAAACACTCAGGCAGCATGTCTGCATTTGTCCCATTTTTATCTCCTCGGCGACATTTTCCTATGTGAGCACAGGAAATCTAGACCTGCTCATTCTCATTTGTGTTGTCCCCCAACACCCGTCACTTTTTTCCTTTTTCAACCAAGAGATAGGTCCACTTCCCCCCACCCTTCACCATCCACCATGCTTTCTTCGTCTTTTCAACCAAGAGACCGGTTGGGTAGCCAGTATCTACTACTTTCCCCCATTTCCTCTTAGAACCAAGTCCTACATTCATGCTACAGCTTTCCCACTTTCTTCACTATTTGAACCAACTCTTAGAGTCGACTGTATGAACTAGCTTTACCTCTAATTATAGTAAAAGTCTAGGTGGCTTTAGAACAGCGGACGGAACTAGAAAAAGAACCACACGAGGCCAAGTGGGGAGTGCTACATCTTGAGCTTGCGTTGGTTTTCCTTGAAGAGGAAAGGGTGATGCAGCAATAGTAGCATAAGTATTTCCCTCAGTTTTTGAGAACCAAGGTATCAATCCAGTAGGAGGCTCCTCAAAAGTCACACGCAAAAAGTAAAGATGCAAATAAAAGTAGATTGGAAGCTAATATGATAAGAGATAGACCCGGGGGCCATAGGTTTCACTAGAGGCTTCTCTCAAGATAGCATAAGTATTACGGTGGGTGAACAAATTACTGTCGAGCAATTGATAGAAAAGCGAATAATTATGAGATTATCTAGGCATGATCATGTATATAGGCATCATGTCCGCAACAAGTAGACCGACTCCTGCCTGCATCTACTACTATTACTCCACACATCGACCGACTCCTGCCTGCATCTAGAGTATTAAGTTCATAAGAACAGAGTAACGCATTAAGCAAGATGACATGATGTAGAGGGTTAAACTCATGCAATATGATATAAACCCCATCTTTTTATCCTCGATGGGAACAATACAATACGTTCCTTGCAACCCCTGGTGTCACTGGGTAAGGACACCACAAGATTGAACCCAAAGCTAAGCACTTCTCCCATGGCAAGAAAGATCAATCTAGTAGGCCAAACCAAACTGATAATTCGAAGAGACTTGCAAAGATAACTCAATCATACATAAAAGAATTCAGAGGAGATTTAAATATTTCTCATAGATAAACTTGATCATAAACCCACAATTCATCGGATCTCGACAAACACACCGCAAAAATAGTTTACATCGAATAGATCTCCACAAGAGAGGGGGAGAACATTGTATTGAGATCCGAAAAGAGAGAAGAAGCCATCTAGCTAATAACTATGGACCCAAAGATCTGTGGTAAACTACTCACAACTCATCGGAGGGTCTATGGTGCTGATGTAGAAGCCCTTCATGGTTGATTCCCCCTCCGGCGGAGCACCGACGAAGGCTCCAAGATGGGATCTCGCGGATACAGAAGGTTACGGCGGTGAAAATTGTGTTTCGGTGGCTCCCTGGATGTTTTTGGGGTACGTAGGCTTATATAGGAGGAACAAGTACGTCGGTGGCCGCCCGAGGGGCCCACGAGACAGGGGGCGCGCCCTATAGGGGGGGCGCCCTCCTATCTCGTGGCTGCCTCGGCTGCTTCTTGACTTGCACTCCAAGTCCTCTGGA
Organism: Triticum aestivum; assembly: GCF_018294505.1. Taxonomy (NCBI): domain Eukaryota; kingdom Viridiplantae; phylum Streptophyta; class Magnoliopsida; order Poales; family Poaceae; genus Triticum; species Triticum aestivum. Next base: position 260,320,892 of record NC_057798.1, on the reverse strand, counting down.
ACACGTTCGTTCAAAAAATCACGCTCCCGAAGGTTTCATTCTGTTTGTACTCCGTTTGATATTCCTTTTCTTCAAAATACTGAAATAGGCAAAAAAACAGCAATACGGGTTGGGCCTCCGGTTAGTAGGTTAGTCCCAAAAATGATATAAATGTGTAAAATAAAGCCCATAAACATCCAAAAGGGGTAATATAAAAGCATGGAACAATAAAAAATTATAGATACATTGGAGACGTATGAAGCATCCCCAAGCTTAATTCCTGCTCGTCCTCGAGTAGGTAAATGATAAAAAATAATTTTTTTATGTGGAATGCTACCTAGCATAATTCTCAATGTAATTTTATTTATTGTGGCATGAATGATCAGATCCAAATGATACAAAATAAAACTTCATATTAACATAAAAATGGTGATACTTCTAGCATACTAATCAAAGTAATCATGTCTTCTCAAAATAACACGGCCAAAGAAAGTTATCCCTACAAAATCATATAGTCTGACTTTTGCTCTATCTTCATCACACAAAGTATTTAGTCATGCACAACCCCGATGACAAGCCAAGCAATTGTTTCATACTTTAATAATCTCAAACTCTTTCAACTTTCACGCAATACATGAGCGTGAGCCATGGACATAGCACTATATGTGGAATAGAATGGTGGTTCTGGAGAAGACAAAAAGGAGAAGATACTCTCACATCAACTAGGCATATTAACGGGCTATGGAGATGCCCATTAATAGATATCAATGTGAGTGACTAGGGATTGCCATGCAACGGATGCACTAGAGCTATAAATATATGAAAGCTCAACAAAAGAAACAAAGTGGGTGTGCATCCAACTCGCTTGCTCACAAAGACCTAGGGCACTTTTGAGGAAGCCCATCATTGGAATATACAAGACAAGTTCTATAATTAAAAATTCCCACTAGTATATGAAAGTGACAACATATGAGACTCTCTATCATGAAGATCCTGGTGCTACTTTGAAACACAAGTGTGGAAAAAGAGATAGTAGCATTGTCCCTTCTCTCTTTTTCTCTCATTTTATTATTATTATTTCTTTTTTTTCTTTCTCTTTTTTTTCTTTGGCCTTCTTTTTTTTCTTTTTGGCTTTTCTCTCTTTTTTTTGTAAAATCCGAAGTCTCATCCCGACTTGTGGGGGAATCATAGTCTTCATCATCCTTTCCTCACTAGGACAATGCTCTAATAATGAAGATCATCACACTTCTATGGATTTACAACTCAAGAATTACAACTCAAAGCTAGAACAAGATATGACTCTATATGAATGCCTCCGGCGGTGTACCGGGATATGCAATGAATCAAGAGCGACATGTATGAAAATTACGAAGGTGGCCTTGCCACAAATACGATGTCAACTACATGATCATGCAAAGAGCAATACGACAAAAGTAATGTGTGTCATATTAACGGAACGGTGGGAAGTTTCATGGCAATATATCTCGGAATGGCTATGGAAATTCCATAATAGGTATGTATGGTGGCTGTTTTGAGGAAGGTATATAGTGGGGGTATGGTACCGGCGAAAGTTGCGCGGTACAAGAGAGGCTAGCAATGGTGGAAGGGTGAGGTGCGTATAATCCATGGACTCAACATTAGTCAAAAGAACTCATATACTTGTTGCAAAAATCTAGAAGTCATCAAAAACCAAAGCACTATGCGCATGCTCCTAGGGGGATAGATTGGTAGGAAAAGACCATCGCTCATCCCCGACCGCCACTCATAAGGAAGACAATCAATAAATAAAATTGTGCTCCAACTTCATCACAAAGCGGTTCACCATACATGCATGCTACGGGAATCACAACCCTCAACACAAGTATTTTTCATAATCACCTCAACTAGCATGACTCTAATATCACTACCTCCATATCTCAAAACATTTATCAAGCATCATATTGATCATAGCATCCAATTCTTTTTCTATGATAGTTTTTATTATACCCAAATTGGATGCTCATCATTCTAGGACCAACTTTGTAACCATAGCAAATACCGTGCTGTTCTAAAAGACTCTCAAAAAGATATAAGTGAAGCATGAGAGACTGGCAATTTCTTCAAAATTAAGACACCACCGTGCTCTAAAAGATATAAGTGAAGCACTTGAGCAAAAACTATCAAGCTCAAAAGATATAAGTGAAGCACATAGAGTATTATAGCAAATTCTAATCAAGTAGGCTTCTCCCAAAAGGTGTGTACAGCAAGAATGATTGTGGTAAACTAAAAAGCAAAGACTAATATAATACACGACGTTCCAAGCAAAACACATATCATGTGGCGAATAAAAATATAGCTCCAAGTAAAGTTACCAATGAATGATGACCAAAGAGGGGATGCCTTCCCGGGGCATCCCCAAGCTTAGGCTTTTGGCTATCCTTGAATATCTTGGGGTGCCATGGGCATCCCCAAGCTTAGGCTCTTGCCACCTTATTCCATAGTCCATAAAAGCTTTACCCAAAACTTGAAAACTTCACAACACAAAACTCAACAGGAAATCTTATAAGCTCCGTTAGTGAAAGAAAACAAAACCACCACATAAGGTACTGTAATGAACTCATTATTTATTTATTTTGGTGTTAAACCTACTATATTACGACTTCTCTATGGTTTATAAACTATTTTACTAGCCATAGATGCATCAAAATAAGCAAACAACACACGAAAAACAGAATCTGTCAAAAACAGAACAGTCTGTAGCAATCTATAACTAACGCAAACTTCTGGAACTCTAAAAATCCTACCCAAATAGGAAGTCCTGGACAATTTGTCTATTAATCAGCAGAAAAAAGAATCAACACAAAAGCACGTTTCCGTGATTTAACAAAACTACATTAGTGCGTGCAAAGTTCATGTTTTTCAGCAGAATCAAATCAACTATCATCATAGGTTATCCTATAGGTTCTACTTGGCACAAACACTAATTAAAAGATAAAAAAACATCTAAACAGAAGTTAGATGCAAAATTTATTACTAAACAGGAAAAAAACAAAAAACACAAAGAAAATTGGGTTGCCTGCCAACTAGCGCTATCGTTTAATGCCCCTAGCTAGGCATAAAAGCGAAGATAGATCTAAGTAGTGCCATCTTTGGCACTAAATTCATAAGTAGCTCGCATGATAGATTCATAAGGTAATTTGACTTTCTTTCTTGGAAAGTGCTCCATGCCTTTCTTTAATGGAAATTGGAATCTAATATTCCCTTCCTTCATATCAATAATCGCGCCAATCTTTCTAAGGAAAGGTCTACCAGGAATAATAGGGCAAGAAAGATTGCAATCTATATCAAGAACGATAAAATCTACGGGCACCAAATTTCTATTTGCAACAATGAGAACATCATTGATCCTTCCCATTGGCTTTTTAATGGCGGAATCCGCAAGGTGCAAATTTAAAGAGCAATCATCAAGATCATGGAAACCTAGAATATCACATAAAGTTTTTGGAATCGTGGAAACACTAGCACCCAAATCACACAAAGCAAAACACTCATGATCTTTAATTCTAATCTTTATAGTAGGTTCCCACTCATCATTAAGTTTTCTAGGTATAGAAACTTCCAAATTAAGTTTTTCATCATAAGATTGCATCAAGGCATCAACAATATGTTTGGTAAAAGCTTTATTTTGACTATAAGTGTAAGGAGAATTAACAACGGATTGCAACAAAGAAATACAACCTTCTAAAGAAAAATTATCATAATCAAATTCCTTGAAATCCGAGATAGTGGGTTCAATGCTATTTAAAGTCATGACCTCTCCAATCCCACTTTTACCAAATTTAGCATCAAGATCTAAAAACTCCGAATTTTGGGATGCCTTCTAGGTAAAGTTGACTCATCTTCAGTCCAATAATTATCAAGATTCATATTGCAAAACAAAGATCTAATAGGAGATGCATCAATAACTTTAAGATCCTCATCATTATTTTCATAGAAACTAGAAGAACACGCCTTTATAAAGCTATCATTCTTAGCACGCAATCTAGCTGTTCTTTCTTTGCACTCATCAATGGAAATTCTCATTGCTTTGAGAGACTCATTGATATCATGCTTAGGAGAAGAAGATCTAAGTTTAAGAGAATCAACATCAAGCGAAAGTCTATCAAGGTTCCTAGCCAAATCATCAACTTTGAGCAATTTTTCTTCCAGCAAGGCATTGAAATTCTTTTGAGAAATCATAAATTCTTTCACACTATTCTCAAAATCAGAGGGCATATTATTAAAATTACCATAAGAATTATTGTAGGAATTTCCATAATTATTAGAGGAATTACTAGGGAATGGTCTAGCATTAAAGTTTCCTCTATAAGCATTGTTTCCAAAACTATTCCTACCAACAAAATTAACATCCATAGATTCATTATTATTCTCAATCAAAGTAGACAAAGGCATATCATTGGGATCAAGAGGAGTATTTTTAGTAGAAACAATTTCATAAGTTCATCCATCTTTTCACTCAAAACATTGACTTCTTCTATAGCATGCACTTTTTTGCTAGAAGATCTTTCGGTGTGCCATTGAGAATAATTAGCCATAATATTATCAAGAAGTTTTGTAGCATCTCCTAACGTGATTTCCATAAACGTGCCTCCCACGGCCGAATCTAAGAGATTTCTAGAAGCAAAGTCCAAACCGGCATAAAATTTTTGTATGATCATCCATAATTTCAAACCATGAGTAGGGCAATTGCGAATCATCAATTTCATTCTTTCCCAAGATTGGGCAACATGCTCATGATCAAGTTGTTTAAAATTCATAATATCGTTTCTAAGAGTGATGATCTTAGCGGGAGGTAAATACTTAGAGATAAAAGCATCTTTGCACTTGTTCCAAGAATCAATACTATTTTTAGGCAAAGAAAAAAACCAAACTTTAGCACGATCTCTAAGTGAAAACGGAAATAACTTCAATTTAACAATATCGTTATCCGTATCTTTCTTCTTTTGCATATCACACAAATCAACAAAGTTGTTTAGATGAGTAGCGACATCTTCACTAGGAAGGCCGGCGAATTGATCTTTCATAACAAGATTCAGCAAAGCAGTATTGATTTTGCAAGACTCAACATCATTAAGAGGAGCAATAGGAGTACTAAGGAAATCATTATTATTGGTATTCGAGAAATCACACAATTTGGTATTATCTTGCGCCATGGCAACAAGTAATCCAACACACAAGCAAACAGAAAAAGGCAAGCGAAAGAGAGAGAGGAGGAGGTTGGGAAAGAGAGGGCGAATAAAATGGCAAGGGTGAAGTGGGGGAGAGGAAAACGAGAGGCGAATGGCAAATAATGTAAATGCGAGGGACATGGGTTTGTGATGGGTACTTGGTATGTCTTGACTTGAGCGAAGACCTCCCGGGCAATGGCGCCAGAAATCCTTCTTGCTACGTCTTGAGCTTGCGTTGGTTTTCCTTGAAGAGGAAAGGGTGATGCAGCAATAGTAGCGTAAGTATTTCCCTCAGTTTTTGAGAACCAAGGTATCAATCCAGTAGGAGGCTCCTCAAAAGTCCCACACACCTACACAAACAACAAAGAACTGGCAACCAACGTAATAAAGGGGTTGTCAATCCCTTCACGGCCACTTGCGAAAGTGAGATCTAATAGAGATAGTATGATAAGATAAATATATTTTTGGTATTTTATAATATAGATGCAAAAATTAAAGATGCAAATAAAAGTAGATTGGAAGCTAATATGATAAGAGATAGACCCGGGGCCATAGGTTTCTCTCAAGATAGCATAAGTATTACGGTGGGTGAACAAATTACTGTTGAGCAATTGATAGAAAAGCGAATAATTATGAGATTATCTAGGCATGATCATGTATATAGGCATCACGTCCGCAACAAGTAGACCGACTCCTGCCTGCATCTACTACTATTACTCCACACATCGACCGACTCCTGCCTGCATCTAGAGTATTAAGTTCATAAGAACAGAGTAACGCATTAAGCAAGATGACATGATGTAGAGGGATAAACTCATGCAATATGATATAAACCCCATCTTTTTATCCTCGATGGCAACAATACAATACGTTCCTTGCAACCCCTGGTGTCACTGGGTAAGGACACCACAAGATTGAACCCAAAGCTAAGCACTTCTCCCATGGCAAGAAAGATCAATCTAGTAGGCCAAACCAAACTGATAATTCGAAGAGACTTGCAAAGATAACTCAATCATACATAAAAGAATTTAGAGGAGATTCAAATATTTCTCATAGATAAACTTGATCATAAACCCACAATTCATCGGATCTCGACAAACACACCGCAAAAAGATTTTACATCGAATAGATCTCCACAAGAGAGGGAGAGAACATTGTATTGAGATCCAAAAAGTGAGAAGAAGCCATCTAGCTAATAACTATGAACCCGAAGGTCTGTGGTAAACTACTCACAACTCATCGAAGGGGCTATGGTGTTGATGTAGAAGCCCTCCATGGTCGATTCCGAGCGCCGGCGAAGGCTCCAAGATGGGATCTCATGGATACAGAAGTTTACAGCGGTGGAAATTGTGTTTCAGTGGCTCCCTGGATGTTTTCGGGGTACGTAGGCTTATATAGGAGGAAGAAGTACGTCGGTGGCTGCCCGAGGGGCCCACGAGACAGGGGGAACGCCCTATCTCGTGGCTGCCTCGGATGCTTATTGACTTGCACTCCAAGTCCTCTGGATCACGTTCGTTCCAAAAATAACGCTCCCGAAGGTTTCATTCCGTTTGGACTCCGTTTGATATTCCTTTTCTTCGAAATACTGAAATAGGCAAAAAACAGCAATACGGGTTGGGCCTCCGGTTAGTAGGTTAGTCCCAAAAATGATATAAATGTGTAAAATAAAGCCCATAAACATCCAAAAGGGGTAATATAATAGCATGGGACAATCAAAAATTATAGATATGTTGGAGACGTATCAGGGAGCTGGGGCAGTAGGGCAAGGCAGGTTTCGAAGGAATATATACCTGAGGGTCGTCGGCAAGTGTCAAAGACGGCGCCGGGAGGCCGCATCTTGGCCATAATACCACAGGGAGGAAGAAGGGGTCGGCGGCCCTCCGGAGCTGGCACTCTCTCGGAGAGAACGGCATGGCCGCCGATCGGGACGCGCGGGTAGCCGTTGGTCTCCTCCCTCGCCGCAGACAAGAGCTTGAACGATGCACCTACACCCCTGCCCAGGTCGAGGTTGTCCGGCTGGATTTCTGACCAGCCGTGAGCTGAGAGAGAGTGAACGAGAGGAACCCTAGTAAAGAAAGCGCTAAGGCTCCTTCTTATATATGTAGTGGAGTGATTTTGTTGTACCAACTTCAAAAAAATGCGCTCCTACGTTTACCCGCAAGTGGGTGTGAGAGAACTAGTGTGTGCGTGCACCGCTTCTCTTCGTGAGAGTACAATATACTATGCCCAAAGAACGTTCGCCACAAGAGTAATAGTATAAGTGTGTGACTTGTGAGAGAGAGGGGGGCACGTATCAATGCATGTGTCCGTAAATCATTATCCGACAAACGTTCGCAACAAGCCTTTTCCTGACGAACGTTGGAAGAACCATTAGATCGGCATCCGACAGTGTTAGTTTTGCCTTGTCATTTAACAGAACAGCCACTCCTCCTACACACAAATCTTCCACATGAGTATTAGCAACTGCCGTATGCTCCCTCCGTTCCAAAATGCAGTGCATATAGCTTTGTTGAAAGTTCGAACCTCACAAACTTTTACCGAGTTTTCGTGTACCAAATTGCACATGTAGAATACCCTGTATATATCATTTCATTCATCTTCGAGAGGTAACTACAAAGATGGGGGAGGAGTCTACAAAGAAATACCATCGTATCACCTGCAGCAATTTCAACCATCCTTTGGTGTGGAGGAATATCATAGGAACTCTATATGATATGATTTTAATAGGATTTTTTCCTTTAGAGCTAATTGGTTCATAGGTATAGATTCATATACTCCACATTTCAAAGGAAATAAACATGATATCATTTCTATAGCTTTAAAGCCACTTGGTTCATATGAATGGATTCCTATACTCCCATAATTTCAAAGGAAAATAAACATTAGCGTATATTCAATAGAAAAGTTCCTATGATATGAACCAAATTACATCTCTTTTCTAATCCCTCCTCATAGGAATTGAGAGACATGTCATCTCTAGATTCAATAGAAAAGTTCCTATGATGTCAACCAAATGACATCTCTTTTCCAATCCCTACTCGTAGGAATTGAGATACTCCATGTCATCTCTTTCCCTACAACTTCCATGTATACATCTTATATTCCTAAATAGCTAGTACAACCCACTAGTAGCTTTTCTCCAAGACATGCAACTATGGCACAAGAACTATATAGTGTGCGAATAACTTGAAAGATGGTCGTTGGATGAAGCTAATCCGACAGTGCAGAGATGGCAAATCCGAGCACTACTGGCCGTTGGATATCATCAACATTCCACCAGATCTGCCACATGTACAATTTAGAAGACCCCATGGTTGAACTTAAGCATAATGCACAAACCTCAAAACACATGCACTTCTCCTTTGTTCTAGAATCTTCCGTATCATAATTGATTTTTTTTATAAATGAAATGCCATTATTTGTTTTTTACTTTATGCTTTACAATGCACAACCCCATGAATCTTAACATTTTTATAAAACTAATTTATTTTGAATGAGATGAACTATAAGAACAAAACGAACATCTACATCATGCATATATGACTCAAAGCTTCACATGCTATAGTGTATATTTATTCGTAATTTGGTCTCGAAATCTCATGCGATCAATGCATGTGTACCTTCCAAGTTTTGAGTAGAGTAGCAAATTTCACGCGGCCCTGGGTATATCAAAATGCAGGGCCCATGTATCATTGCCTTTCGGTTGAACCTACGTCCACAGTTTTTTGTACGTACTATATCTCCACTGGTCCCCGAACCCAAAATGCTGCCTCGTTCCCCTAAAACCAAGCGGCCCACACATATTTAAGGCGTCAATTCGAACTCAATCCCTCTCCCGTTTACTACGATGTGGCCCCACACACCCTAGTAGTACTCCTACAAACCCTACCGCCGCACACATCATCGGTTTTCTTCAGACTACCCACAGTGGGAGTAACATAGATAGTAACATCACACATATCTAGGTTAAATAGATGATGTGGCATGCAATAAATGAAGAAATAGATGAAAGTGGTAACCTAGCTAGTTACTACTAGTATGAGTAACATCACACATATCAAGGCAAGATGTGTCTATAGACTAATAAATGAAGTGTTGCATGTTACCACACATATGTTACTCCCCACTATAGAGATAGTAACATAGACTAGTAACATGGGCATGTTACTAGTCTATGTTACTATCCATTATGGCTAGTCTCAAGAGGACGAGGGAGAAGCCGATTTGTAGTGGAGGCGCTTTAAAAAAATGATCTAAAGTGGAGACCCCTACCCTAGGGTGCCCTAGGTAGCTGCGCACGCATCATTGGTTTTGTCTTTTCTTTATGCTCTTGCGCCCTAGAGTGAAATGATGGTTGCTTCGTCCGTCCAGCTTAATGCGGGAAAGGTGGGGCTTTGTGATTTGACCCCTCATCGCAATTCCAACCGCTGCTCCGAACTGTAATTTATTGCATCACACGTGGAACAGGACGGTGGATGAGCCACATGTCGCCCAAAGGGGCACTGTTAAGTGTGTCACCATTTCGTGTGCGGACTGACCCTGCTTGAGTCTCTACGCCAACACGACAGGTGCAGCCTACCACTTGGTTTTGCTCCTTGGTGAATCCCGACTATATTGATCTAAAAAGATACGTACTGAACTACCCTCTCCATCTCGTTTTTTAGACGTCTCGGTTTATAGGGCGTGCAATAGTTCTAGGCCATCCATTTGACTAACTAAACCTGAGTTACTATGTCACAAAAAGTATATCATTGGATTATTAAGCAGATGTAGTTTCGAAACATATACTGTTCATCACATATATAGCCAGTTAAATTATCAACCTAGAACGATGTGCATGCCACGTAAACCGATACAAAGGAAGTACAGTAGTAAAAATGAGGTGATTTTACCAAGCGATTGGCGGGGGGGGGGGGGCATGGCCTGGCATGTGGTCCCACGTGTCATGATGTACCAAGGCAATGCACATGTCCCTCTTGAGGCAGAAGCAATACTACGTGCTTTGAGATGATGGCGAACCGAAGTGTGAAATAATGGTTGCTTCGTCTGTCCGGGAAGGTGCAACATTGTGATTTGATGTCTCATTGCTCATTACTACTACCACTGGGGCAGTATGACCAGGGTGCGTCCCCCCTGCTATTCTGCACTGTTATTTGGTGCTTGACACATCAACTCGATTGCTATATGTCCCACATGTTGGCGGCAGGAAGTACAGAATTCATGAAAGCGAGCGTCGATGGAGGAGTACAAGACACGACTTGGGTTTTTTGCTTCTTCGCGCGATCCATCGATACAAAAGCGGACTAAAAAAAGGCGAGGGCGGGTCTTCTCCTGCGCGGCGGGAAGGGGAGTTTGTCATAGTCTGTTCGAGGCAAGGAGGCAGGAAGGAAAACAAGCAAATAAAGGTTGAGCGACTTAGTTTTGGGAAAATCTGATTTTACGGAGTACGTACCCACTAGGGTTTATAGGGCTCATCTACAAAACATTCATTTTTCCGTTTTATAAATCTAATTCTACTACTAATAGTAGTACCATCACATGTTGGATTTCGAGGTGCGTTAGATCACCCGATGCAAGCAGTGTCAAGAGAAAACTCATCAATGCATGTAGAAGTTCATGGAAATTTAGTGGTCATTCATGCATTCTTTCTAATTAATGCCTCGGTAAACATAACTTCTTGAGAAAAACGTGTGTACTAATTACTTGTGCAAACTAGGAGTACGAAATTAATTCGACCACTCACCGTCTACCTTGGTTGGAGAGATTTTGAAATTGAGCCATAAACTGGAAAGGAGGGAGTAGTAACTTTTTGTCTCGATTACTATTTGTGGCCTTGTATAGATGCAAAATGTATTTTTTTATAGTGGCCTTGTATAAGTAAATGGAGGGAGTACTAAAGGACATATATATTCCAAACAATATGATAATCTCTCTAACCAAGGTAGTAGGGACGAGGAGTAAACGGAGGGAGTACTAGTAAAATTATCTCCTCGTCCTGCGAGCCACCATGCGTGTGGGCGAGGGAGCGGGCGTAAGGCGTAGTAAGCAAGCTTCACCTCATCCTGTGAGCCACCGCGCCCGTGGGCGGGGGAGACGGCGTACTAAGCAAGCTTCTCCTTGTTCTGCGAGTTGACTGGACACATCAAAAGTACTCCAGTGTTTAGAGCCTTGCCTCTAAGGTAGGCCCCACTATATTTGCCTCTTTTTTAACATAACACGTCAAGTCGCAATTTGTTTGTTCACCGTGCGTGCACCTCTTCTCTTCGTGCACGTCCCACACCTATGTGGGTGTGTGTGAGAGGGACTATAGAGATACAAACCTAGACATAATGCCCCGTCCATCCCCATGCCTCCGCCCAATCCGACCACCAGTCACCACCATGCCCCACTCCTCACATTATCTCTCATCTTTCTCCCTCCATTTTTATATACAAGGCCACTATCAAAATTACAATTTGCAGATATACAAGGCCACTAACACTAATCGATGCAATATTAATGGTGTTTGCCTCGTAGTACTACTAGCAAAGGAGGACATTAATTATCCCTTGCATGCATGCGGGAGTGTGAGCATTGGCTTGATGTGCATGAAAGAGAAGAATACACATTAATTTACACGGCAAACAAGGAAACAAGGTGGCTTGCAACATTGAGTTAGAAGACATTAATTTTTGCCTTGGTACCTGTAATATGGGTTTGTGGCCTTGTATACAAAAATGGAGTCCAATAAAATTCTCGAGATACCATTTATTCGATAAAATTCTCGAGCAATCGTTAGTTTTTAAAAAATGGGATTACTCCTGCATGGGACAATCACAATAGGTGTTTTGTAAAAAAATGCATCTTGATGTTCCGTGCAATGCACGGGCATCTTGCTAGTCCATGAAAAAAACACATGGAAAAATTCGACGGCGAACGAGGGATTTGAATCTGTTGGGAGGGGTTGTCTGGATCTTGCCCGGGGTAGCCAAAATATTGGCGACCCTTTTGTCCACTGGTGCCTTTGCCATTGATGAACGAGGAATGGCTCGGGTTCTCATGCATCCTCCAGCGCGCACGTTGGAGACGAACTTGCACGAGATGTGTTCTTTTTGTCCCACCATGCCGCCCGAGCCGCCCGCAGACTGACCGGCGACCCACAAATTACGCCATCCAACCATAGCCGCACACATTATGATAGCAAGTCAACCAACCAGACAAAATTCATGCAAACACGGCGATATTTCATATAAACAACAATGGAAATCATATAAGATACCGGATTTTCATACAAAGATGACGGATTTCATTACATTCAAATGAACTACGTGGTGCTAGTTCTAGACAGCACATGTATATAATACCTGGCATAAATGGTCGCTTGCCGATCGATTTGTGTTCCTCATGTCCGGCAGCACGATCACCGGACTGCCGGGAGCCCCGGAGGTATATGCAGGGTCGACGAAGGTCCTCGCAAGAAAAGGATCTGGCAAGACACCTACTTGTACACCGGCGTCGCCTCCGTGGTGGCCTTCACGGGACCCAAGCGGCGGCGGCCTCCCGTGTTCTACTTCTCCTCTATGATGGCGGCGGACACAGAGGCGCTCACCACCGACTCGTCGCTCTCCGTACACCCGGCTTCTGTCGCTGCTTGCATGGCGCGGCCACCGGCATGGGAGTCTCGGCCACAGAAACGGGAGACGTGGTATGAGGCGGCAGCGTGGACGGCAGCAACGACGCCCGTGCGCGGCTCCTCGTCGAGCTGGCCTAGAGCAGTGAGTTGCTGAACCGCCCGCCGACTTGGGGCGGCAACTGGCTCCATCGGGCGAGGGGAGGGAGGTGGATCAGCGAGCTACATAGCTCGTATCCGGCGAGCTCGGCGGGCCACCCAGCCAGCATGGATGCGGAATAACTACTCTTCGTAAGCCACTGTAAGAGTGGACAAAATGGTGAAGGAGGAGATAGGGGAGCGGCGGAGGTGTGCGGTTCTTGGCCGGCGTTTGGCCTCGTTTAAATAGGAGATTAAATAGACGGCGGACGGGAGGAGCTCGGCCGGTGTTGCGTTTAATGTTGGCCCGGTCATGAACGGATGTGCGTCCACAGTGGGTTTCTCGGCTTCCACACGGTCGGGTTTCATGGAGGCGTTTGAATGCGGCAATGAGGTGTGTTCAGCCAGGCATGCAGCAAGTGGCGCCCTCGACCCTGACGTAGGACAGCGCGCCGTTCTTCGACTGACATGTGGGCTCTTTGGGTACATGGCCTGCATGTTAGTGACCCAATGCAGGCAGCGCACAGCAGAGGAACCTTTGGTGGGCCAAGGCGATCAGAAGCGGGCATTTCATAAACCGATGATTGTTCATTGAGTGTGACGTCATCCTTTTCATGTAGATAAGCCTACTATGTTGATAGCTCGTTCAATACGTTGTGATTCATAAAGACCACAACAAACATCAACATTCTACTTATCACAGATAAGATTGATTAATACCCGTAACAATCCATGTCCTTAACAAAGGGTGCATGCATGTATAGGTTGAGCATGTGTCTTGCGTTGTGTGATGTGTGCATCCAGGCGTGCGAGTGTTGTGTGCATGCAAGGGTACGTTTCAGTGTTGCATGCATGTGTGCGTACGTGCATGTGTTCGTGAGTGCATGTGTACGCGTCAATGTTGCATGCCTGCATGCGTGTGTGTGTTCGTTATGTGTATATGTCAGTGTTGCACTCCTGCATGCGTGCGTGTCTTGCACGCGTGCATGTGTACGTATGGGGTTAGGCTACACGTCAGTCGACTGACTTTTTCATCTTTGGTCATTAGATTTTCCAGCTGTTGGATATGAAATCAAGGCCCTGCAGTTTATCATCAAACTCCACCCCCCTAAGCCGCCATCCACAACCGGCCGAACCGCCGGCCCCCACCACCCGCGCCGCCATGCCGCCCCGCCCACCCCAAAACCACTCCTCACCGCCGGTCCGTCACCGCACCGGCTATCCTTCTAGGCCCCCCGCACCGAGCTTTTTCTCCGGCGATCCCCAACCCACCGCGCAATCAACGCGCCCCCCACTGCCGGCGACTGCCAACCAGAGGTCTCACGACTTGGGTGGGCCCTATGGTAATGTGCGCTGCTGAATGTGGACCGTTTGACTAGTCAATTGATCGTGTCATCAACAAATTACGGAGCTGCATGGTGAGCCGGTGACCATATGATCACGCTAAAATGTATTTTATTAACACGGTACAGACTCAAACTACCATTTCTTTCTTTCATATATGGGCTGACAGGTGGGCCCCATGGTTACGCGCCCCGATGGTGCAACACTAGTTGCGCCACGTGGAACGTTTGACTGGTCAATTGATTGTGTCATCAACAAAATACGGAGTTATCGGGTGAGCCAGTGACCGTATAATCATGACATGTATTTTTTTAACACGTTACAGACGCAAGGGCTCGCGCAAGCACTCACCGCTATAAGCGCACACACACAGACCCTACGCCTATGAGCATCTTGGAGAGAGTGGGCCAGCATATGATCTTGAGATTTTACAAAGTCACCATAGGTGCCTCGTAGTCGAGTGGAACGTCTCCTCCCACCGAACGCACATCGCCGGAAAATACTGAAATTAACCCAAGATAAATGCGAGCACCGGGACTTTAAACTTGGTGGGCTCGAGAAACCACTGTGCTCCTAACCATTCAACCACATGTTGGTTAGCACGACAAAATGTATGTGGTGACCGTGATGAGCTTATTCTGAAGTCTAGTGACCATATCGTGCTTTCGCTTCAAATACAATGACCGTAAGTGTCGTCAACAAAATACGGAGCACGCATCAAATGGAAAGTCTGTCAGTGTCATCAAGAAAATACGGAGATGTATCGTGTGTTAGATACCGTATGATCACCACGAGAATGTATACGGTGACCATAATGAGCATATTCTGAACTCCAGTAACCGTATAGCGCTTTCGATTGAAATACAGTGACCGTCATGCGTGAAAAGTGTCGTGGGCATGCATACTTTTAGAGGGCCGAGAGATAGTTTGTGTGCGTACGTGAAAGTGGTGTAGAAAGAGGGGATGTCCGATGGAGACAAGGAGAGATATGCCCTTAGTTTCTCTTTCCCGTTACTAATATTTTAGGAGAATATATAAACATTCACAATGCAGAACAAATATTTTTGGATGCACCATGCAATGAACTTTCATGTATAACATTGTACTATTGTATATGCTTATTTTCTTAGTGGCCGATTGCGTGTGTGGTGTGGTGGGCACATCATTTCTAGTTGTGGTGGGTCAACATGAGGACTCATGGGTCGGTTCCATCATGCGCCACATAGGTTGGATCGAGATGCGTTATACGAAGACCCATGTGGAGGAATCGGCGTACAACACGAAGCTAGCTACCAGAGTCACGGAGGACTCTATCCCCACTGGTGATAAGCTGAGTATATATGATTTGTAACCCTAGGCCCCCAGTATGTTATAGAAGCTTGGGGGCTAGTTCGTCGATAGTATACACACACGCACAATGCCTGGTATTCACGTGTACTTTGTACACACCCCTATCACTAATATACAGTACTAGGAGTAGGCTTTTTCCTCAACTGCAAGGGTACGAACTAGGGTAAAACTTTGCCTCGTATTACCATCCAGCCTAACAGTCAGGGATATCCTACCGAATGATATGATGGAATCATATCTACCAACTATTAAAAGAGAGTGTCTGGGGGGGCAATCTGTGCGAGAGAGGCCTAAAGATAATGTGCGTGCAGGAGACACGTAGGCACATATATGTGCGTATAGAGGGCTAGTAGAGACCGTGCACGTGTAGATAGGCATGTGAGAGAAATAGTGTTTTCCAACTGAGATTAGTGAAAACAGTGGTACATAGTAGTCAGAAAGAGAGAGAGATACAGAGAGAGCATGTGTGTGAGACTCCCCGACACCCCGAGAGAGATTGTGAGCATGTGTGAAAGAGAAATGCCGATGCATATAAAGTGTGTGCATTTATGCGGTAGATAGAGAGATATATATCACGTTTGTGAGAAGGGGCCGAGGCAAAGTGCATCTACGTGTAAAAGGCGGTTCTACGCATTAAATTAAAATATAAATGGCATTATTATTTTTGGATGAGATCATGAATTTTGCAAATTGTGTATGGACGAAAATCGATCTATCAGACACCCATACTCTATTGAATTCTAGCATGTGCATGTGTTTATTTCATATTATCGATCCATAGAGTGAGAGCGGTTTGAAATACAGGCAATGGATGCTTTTGCAATTCATATATAAACATTAATTAGTGCATTCCATGTTGTTAGTGTGAAGCACTTTATACATTTGTCACTTGCATGGATACATTCCAAATTGCTAGCTACGAAATAGAATACATGTTGAATTCAACATAAAGGGGGTTTCGAAGATTCCAATTCATAGGAAGTGCATTCATCTATTTGAACCCGAGATAATGGTATTTGTAAATCAGATGTAAAAGGAGGCATCAATCTTTGTTGTGCATTTGAACATGCTATATATATTCATATGCATGTCTAATTTTTTTTGCAACCAAGGATATTATATCTGGAACCATGCATGAACTGAGGTAAGTTGCATATTTTTTAATATATACTCGTGTACAATGTATAATCAAATGTACCACCTCCATTCCAAAGTAAAGATTTGTGAACTTTGACAAATCTTGAATGTTCAATTCAAGATAACCGAAAACATTAATGCTTCTGCTCCCAAATATTGAACGAAGAGCCAAATAGGCCTCTGGTCCCCCGAAACCGCGCGAGACTAATGTTTGGTGGTAGGAAATTACTGTCCTGACTTTGGCCCGTGTAGCCTATCAGCCTGATGTCCAAAGGTCTAAACCGGGGTAGGTTTATAACTTCACCAAGATGCCAGTCTCAACCGCCTCCGAGAAGCATTCATACACCGTGGGCGCCTAAACACCCATGCGCTCGGCCGAAATCTATCCCGCCCACAGTTGGGACACCTGAGATTACTGTCCTACCCCCAACCCGCAATATGTCCGAAATTTTAGATGGGGCCAAAGTTTGTAACTTTCCCCATATTTTAAACAAGCACGTCCTGATACGTCTCCAACGTATCTATAATTTTTGATTGCTCCATGCTACTTTATCTACTGTTTTGGGCAATATTGGGCTTTATTATCCACTTTTATATTATTTTTGGGACTAACCTATTAACCGGAGGCCCAGCCCAGATTTGTTGTTTTATGCCTATTTCAGTGTTTCGAGGAAAAGGAATATCAGACGGAGTCAAAACGGAACGAAATCAACTGGAGAAGTTATTTTTGGAAGGAAAGCCACCCGATGGACTTGGAGTGCACGTCAGGAGATACGGGAGGTGCTCACGAGGGTGGGGGGCACACACACACCCTCTGGGTGCGCCCCCTGCCTCGTGGGGCCCCCGTAGCTCCTCCGACGTACCCCCTGCACCCATATATACTCTCGTACCCTAAAACTTCCAGAACGGAGATTAGATCAGAAGTTCCGCCGCCGCAAGCCTCTGTAGCCACGAAAAACCAATCGGGGCCCTCTCCGGCACCCTGCCGGAGGGGGCCATCATCACCGGTGGCCATGGAGGAGTATCCGGAGGGGTCTTCATCACCATGAAGGCCAAGGACCAGAAGGTGGAGGCCAGGGAGGAAGAAGCACAAGGGGGAGAACCTCTCCTCCTCTCTTCCGGTGGCGCCGGAGTGCCATCGGGAGGGGAATCATCGCCACGGTGGTCGTCTTCATCACCATCACCATCATCATCATCATCCTCATCTCTTTTACTCGGTCCACTCTCCCGCACCCCGCTGTAATCCCCTACTTAAACATGGTGCTTTATGCCACATATTATGATCCAATGATGTGTTGCCATCCTATGATGTTTTGAGTAGATATCTTTTGTCTTTGGGTTGATTGATGATCTAGATTGGTATGAGTTGTATGTTTTACTTTGGTGTTGTCCTATGGTGCCCTCCGTGTCGCACAAGCGTGAGGGGTTCCCGCTTTAGGGTGTTGCGATACGTTCATGATTCGCTTATAGTGGGTTGGTGACTGAACAGAAGCACAAACCCGAGTAAGAGGGATTGTTGCGTATGGGAACAAAGAGGACTTGATGCTTTAATGTTATGGTTGGGTTTTACCTTAATAATTTTAGTAGTTGCGGATGCTTGCTAGAGTTACAATCATAAGTGCATATGATCCAAGTAGAGAAAGTATGTTAGCTTATGCCTCTCCCTCATATCAAACTGCAATAGTGATTAACGGTCTTGTTAACAATTCCCTAGGACAATTCCGCACACCGATCCACCATTATTCCACACTCGCTATTTATATTATTTAGTATTTTATTCTAACTTTATGATAATAGCACCTACTTTTATGTTTTAGCTCTCCTATGTCATGCAAAGTTATCCTCTCCATACCCACAACGTAGTTTTATTTCTCGTTGCTACTTGGAAGCAAACATTTGGTGCACGTAGAGTCGTATCAGTGGCAGATAGGGCTTGAGAGAATATTGATTTTACCTTTAGATCCTTGTGGGTTCGACACTCCATACTTATCACTTCCATCTTTGGAAAGTGCTACGATGATTCCTTGCACTTGGGGATTATCGAGCTCTTTTCTGGTGCCGTTGCCAGGGAGCAATAGCGTGGGGTTGATATTCTCATGTGTGCTTGTTTGCTTCCTTCACTAAGTAGATTTTGTGTTTCCTTTTTGTTTTTGTTTAGTTGTGGATGAAATATACAAAAAACATTTAAAAATGAAAAATCCAAAAAAAATTATTACTTGCCCTTCATGCCTAATAAGTTTTTCGAAAAGAGAAGTGATTGGAAGGTTTTGCAATGAAGAAGTGAGGGTCGACCTTGAGCACTTGTGCTCGTGCTCATGGAAACAATGTAGAATTTTTCATGGAAGTTTCTCTGTAAATAATTATCCCCTTGTATATATTCCTTGTATTATAAAAATAATATGCCAAGCTTTGGCTTTAGGATGATTAGATTGCTTGTTTACTATGTGCAAAACAAAAACAGAAACTTTGGCTGTAGTGCATGATTTTACATTTCTAACTAGAAAGTCAAATGGTTCTGATTCTTTTTTAACATTACTTCTGTGAAAAAATTTCAAATTTTCAAATTTAGTTTATAATTTTAGGAGTTATAGAAGTTTGCCAAACTTCAAAATTACTACAGACTGTTCTGTTTTTAACAGATTCTGTTTTGCATGTGTTGTTTGCTTATTTCGATGAATCTATGAGTAATATCAGAAGGTATGAACCATAGAGAAGTTGGAATACAGTAGATTTAACATCAATACAAATAAAGAATGAGTTCATTGCAGTACCTTAAAGTGGTAGTTTTCTTTATTACACTAACGGATCTCACAAGTTTTTGTTTAAGTTTTTGTGAATGAAGTGTTTGAAGAACGAGGAGTTACCGATGTGAGAAGAATTAAGAGAGACAAGAGTTCAAGCTTGGGGATTCCCAAGGCACCCCAAGTAAATATTTCAAAGGATACTCAAGCATCTAATCTTGGGGATGCCCCGGTTGGCATGCCATCTTTCTTCTTCAACAAATATCGGTATACCTCGGTTTTTGTTTTTTTCACATGATTTGTGTCCTTTGTGTTTTTACTTTTCTTCAAGAACCATGGTAGCATGAGATATCCCTTCATTGATTTATATAATACTTCATGTGCTTCACTTAAATCTTTTTCAGTATGATCTTATAGAATTGCTCTTCGTGCTTCACTTAAATCTTTTGAGTATGGTTTTATAGAATGCTTCATGTGCTTCACTTATACATTTTGAGTTTGGATATTGGTTAGTTGTAGAATGCTCCATGAACTTCACTTATATCTTTTGGAGTATAATACTATCATTTAAAGTGGGTTTGGAAGAGTGTCAACTTTAGGAATTAGTGATCCCACTATTTTGGAAGATATTGAATCTTAGTGTGATATTTATGGAAGGGGATTTGGAAGAGTGTCAACTTTAGTTAGTAATGATTCCACTATTTTGGAAGAAGTTCCAATTGAGTATGAGAACAAAGTTGTTACCCATGATGCCTCTGAAAATTATTATGAGGGAGGAATACGTGCGTGTAGGAGTTGCAATAATATTAAGTTTCCTCCCTATGTGCTTAAAGTTTTGAAAGTTATGCTTGTTTTGCCTTCCTATGCTAGTTGATTGTTGTTCTTATAAATTGTGTACTCACAAAGTCCCTAGGCATAGGAAGTGTGTTAGATTTAAATGTGCTAGTCATATTCTTCAAGACGCTCTCATTGTGCTTTAATTCCTATCTTTTATGTACGCATCATTGAAATCATCATGCCTAGCTAAAAGGCATTAAAGAAAAGCGCTTGTTGGGAGACAACCCAACATTTACCCTTACTGTTTTTGTGTGTCTACATGATTAATCTATTGTAGTAATCATGTTTTATAACTTTTGTTTCAATAAAGTGCCATGTAAGACCTTTGGGAAGACTTGGGTGAAGGTTAAAGTGATCTTGCTGTAAAAAACAGAAACTTTGCGCTCACGAGAATAGATGTCATTTTTTTTACGGAAGAGTGATTTTGAGTTGATTCTTTTTGAAGAAGATTAATAGACAAATTCCTCACGTCCACCAATTTATTTCATAATTTTTGGAGTAGCAGAAGTATGGTTATTGTTCAGATCATTACAGACAGTTCTGTTTCTGACAGATTCTGTTCTCATTGCATAGTTTGCTTGTTTTCTAGATTCTATGAGTTATATTTCTCAATATAAATTGTAGAAATGATATGGTACAGTATGCATTGTGTTAGAACAATTATGAACCTTGTGTTTGACAGTACCCAAGTGCATGGTTTACTCTTTATCATACTAACCTATCTCACGAAGTTTGGATGAGTTTTGTGTGATTGAAATTTTCAAGTTTTGGGTAAGATATCGATATGAGGAGAATAAGGAGTGGAAGGACCCTAAGCTTGGGGATGCCCGAGGCACCCCAAGGTAATATTCAAGGAAGACTCAAGCGCCTAAGCTTGGGGATGCCCCGTAAGGCATCCCCTCTTTCGTCTTCAAAACTATCGGTACACCTTACTCGGAGCTATATTTTTATTTGTCACATGATATGTGTTTTACTTAGAGCGTCATTTTATTTTGTTAGTATTTGCTTGTTGTTATTTAGAATAATGTTTTGCATCTTTAGTTTCAATAAAAATGTCAAGGATAGCCTTTACCATGCTTATTTTGCCAGTATACATGTTGCTGTTTGAAAATAGAAAGTTTACCGCTGTTGCAAAAATTCCCTAGAAAAGTCAGAGCATGATATAATGTTGAAACTTTTTGCATAATGAGATCTGATAAATATAATACAGTGGGAATTTTCTCTCATAATTTTTGGAGTTAGGGAAGTATTGATACTCTTGCATTCTTTACAGACTATACTGTTTTGGCAGATTGCTGTTATGGTTGCATTGTTTGGATATGTTTGCTTGTTTAATGATTCTATTTGAGGATAGGAGTGTTAAATATGCATAGGCATTTAGTATTCAATGTTGAATAATAATTCTAGTAATTTGCTACAGTAAAAAATGATAAGGTTTTGCGTTGGTTTATACTAACCTATCTCACGAGTTCTTGTTGAGTTTGGTGCGTATGAAGCTTTTGAGATTTAGAAAACCGACATATAAAAGGAATTAAGGAGAAACAGAAGCTCAAGCTTGGGTATTCCCAAGGCACCCCAAGACATTATTTCAAGAAGTCTCAAGCATCTAAGCTTGGGGATGCCCCGGTAGGCATCCCACCTTTTCTCTTCAACAACTATCGATTAGTATCGGTTGAACCTAAGTTTTTGCTTCTTCACATGAGTTGTGCTATCCTTGCAATGTAATATTTTTTGCTTGCTGTTTGAATAAAATCATTGGATCTGAAATAGTGAATGAAAAAGAATCCTCCCATGGCTAGTTAGTAATTATTTGCCTACTCAGTGCCCTTCACTCAAATCTTTTGGAGTAGTTTGTCATTTACTCTTGTGCTTCACATATATCCTATGAGTAAATGGGGGAATGAATTGAATGTCATAAATCTGAATGTTTTATATGTTTCATATCCTTATAACATGGTTAGTGATGACTTCACACATAGAAAGTATGAGGCATAAAAGTTGTTGAGAGTTGGCAACCGTAGTTTTGGTCATCGTTGCAATTAATAGGAAGTAATAAGGAAAGAGAGGTTCACATACAAATATATTATCTTGGACATCTTTTATTGTTGTGAAGCACTCATTAAGTATGACATGCTAAAAGAGTTGATGTTGGACAAGGAAGACAACGTAGTGGTTTATGTTTTCCGACATCTCAGTTAAAGTATATTGTCATTGACCTTCCAAACATGTTGACCTTGCCTTTCTCCCTCATGCTAGCCAAATTCCTAGCACCAAGTAGAAATACTACTTGTGCTTCCAAATACCCTTAAAACCAGTTTTCCCATGAGAGTCCACCATATCTACCTATGGATTGAGTAAGATCTTCAAGTAAGTTGTCATCGATGCAAGCAATAAAAATTGCTCTCTAAATATGCATGACTTATTAGTGCGGAGAAAATAAACTTTGTACGAACTTGTTGTGGACGCAATAAAAGCGACAGACTGCATAATAAAAGTTCACATACAAGGGGCAATATAAAGTGACGTTCTTTTGCATTAAGATTTTGTGCATCAACCCTAAACGCGCATGACAACCTCTGCTTCCCTCTGCGAAGGGCCTATCTTTACTTTATGTTTTTACTTTATGCTTGAGTCAAGGTGATCTTCACCTTTCCCTTTTTTATTTTATCCTTTGGCAAGCTCTTCGTGTTTGAAAGATCATGATATATATATCCAATTGGATGTAAGTTAGCATGGGCTATTATTATTGACATCACCTAAAGGTGAATACGTTGGGAGGCAATACAATAAGCCCCTATCTTTCTCAGTGTCCGGCTAAAACTCCATAACCACAAGTATTTCGTGAGTGTTAGCAATTATAGAAGACTGCAAGATAGTTGAGTATGTGAACTTGCTGAAAAGCTCTATTCTTGACTCTTTCTAATGTTATGATAAATTGCAATTGCTTCAATGACTGAGATTATAGTTTGTTAGTTCTCAATGAAGTTTCTGAACCATGCTTGACATTGCGAATAGATTGTTACTTGATCATGAAAAGTTTTATGAGATAAGCTGCTATTATGACACATATTGATGCTAGAAAAAGTGATTGGAATTATCACTGATCAAACTTAAGCACTTACTAGCACTCCGCATAAAAAGTTATCTTTTTATCATTTACCTACTCGAGGACGAGTGTCGGAGTAATTGGACACGGATACCCCGAAGACGGCGAGACGATATTTCAAGACATTGGGGCTAGCAAAGCCCCTCAGTCCGACTGCCCGGCTGCTCCTGCCGGCTTCCCGTCCGACTGCTCTGCCCGGTCGGCTGCCGGCTGCCGACTGCGCCCACCAATCAGCTGCCGACTGCCGGCTGCCATACTGTGACGTCATCTACAGTGTACCGGTCCCCTTGGCACTATTTTATAAAGTGCCCAGGGGACAAGCATGACATGCACCACACCTTTCATGGGCATGGTGCCCCATGCCCACTTGCCCCCCACGCCACTCACCTAGCTTAGGAAATAAGCTAGCCATGCCCATATATATATACCACCCATCCATCCATCCACTCTAGGCTCACACACACATGCCCCATGCTCACTCATGGTGGAGATGCCTCATGCCCACTAGCTAGCTAGCTCATACACATATGAGACATATACAAAGCCAAATGCTTATAACACTCATCCGGATATAGCTCCAGGAGCACTCTGTACCAGATATATCAGATACACTCAGACATGCAGCAGTAGGAGTATTATCTCTCTGGAGAGCTCTGAAGCTGGGTAAACCACCGCGTGCTATTCGCATACCCGCTCCCGGGCCTATCAGCAGCAGTCTTGCCCTCACCGAAGCCACCTTGTGGCATATGTCGTCTTGCAACCCCCGTGAGAATACCACGACATTTGGCGCCCACCTTGGGGCGGTACTATGCTACCGCACTGCTGCTGGTTTCGCTGTCCGAGCGGGACCCTTTTTTCTTCATCACCTCCGCCACGGCGTCGCGCCGTCTCTCCTGTAGTACTCGGGGGATCGACATCGACCCGCCCCCGGAGCGGCTGCGAGGGGTGGCGCGTCCTCGTCGTCGGCCTCGCCACCTTCGTCATCATCATCGTCGCGACGCCGGCTGTCCGTGCGCGCGCCTTGCGTGGGGCTTCGTTTCAGTCGACCGTGGCCATCCACGCACCGCTTGCATCTGCTGCCCTCCTCGCTGCGCCTTGCTCTGGCCGAAACACGCTTTTGCTCCTCCATATATCATCTACAAGCTAGCTAGATGCCTCAGTCAAACAATAGTCAAACAGTCAAACCATTGGCCATACACAAGCCAGATATTCCTCGTATACTGGTCGGATGATGGTCATGCACTTCCCATGCATTTTGTCAGATGCAACACAGACATTGAGTATGCTCGACACATAAACGAGCTTGGCTCCACTCGCGGCCGCTGCTCATCGCCTGTGCCGGCCGCCTCGCTCGACCCACGCTCCTTGGCTGCTGCTAGAGCTGCTATGCCCCGGCCTGCTGCTGCCGCCAACCGCTACCGCGGCGTCGCGTCCGCTCTGGTCCAGCGCGCCACCCTCACCCTGCTACTGCTGCTTTCTGCTGGCCCTCACGCTTCGCCGCTGCTGCCATTCCCTCTGCTTCCCAGCACCACTCCAGCGACCACGCGCGTTGCCGCTGCCCTCGGGCTCCCCGTTGCAGAGCCGCACCCTTCACGCGCGCGGGGCTTCGCCCGCTTCGGCCCAGCGCCCGACTGACCGCGCCCGAACCGCCGCCGACTGCGTCTGCCTCGCCGCTGCCGGGTTCCCTGCCTTCCCGGCTCCCGTGCCGACTTCTCCGTACGCGCGGGCCCACCCGCGGCCGCCTGGCCGCCCCCACCTGCTCCACGCCCGCCGGCTTCTGCCGCCCGGCCGGCTCCGCCTTCGCCCCATGCCGCGTCCGGCTCCGCCAGGCCTCTGCTTCGACCGTGCCCGGTCCTCCTCATCGTCGGCTAGCTCCGCGCCCGGCCACGCGCTAGCGCTTGCCGGCTCTACCTCATCTCCGCCGGCTCCGTCCGGCTGCCCGCGATGCGACGGCCCGAGACCTGGCTGCGCCCAGCCTCTCTGTGCTAGGCCGGCTGCTCTGCCTCGTGTCCCGGCCGCCCGGGCCCCGCCTTCGCCTCGTCTTTGCCTCCCCATCGTCCGATGGTGCTTCGCGAGGCCCGTGCGCCAGCCCCGCCCGTCCGTCCGCCTCGACCATCCGGGTCCTCCACTGACTGGTCGCGCTTGCAGGCCCTCCGCGTCCCGGCCGCCTGCTCACCCCGCCCGTCTGTCCAACTAGCCGGCGCCGGCCTCCCGCACAGGCATCCTGCGACGCCGACTTCCCACATCGGCTCTGCCTCGGCACCTCCGTCCAGGCGCGCCTGGCCACCTCTGGGCCCGGCCTCGCCCCGCACTCCCTGGCCGCTTCGTCCGGCTGCCACCTCGCGCTGGCTCCGCGTGCCCCTGCCGGCTCCCTCCCTCTGCGCCCCGGTCGGCTCCCACCCCTTGTGCCCTCGGGCCGGCTAGAGAAGGGAGAGAAGAGAGAGTGAGAGGACGGCCAGGACAAGAAAGAAAAAAGGCGGCTGCCCCAGTGGCCGACTGGAAAAGAAAGGGGTCGACTACCCGTTAAAAAAAGGGAAACGTTTGGGGCCGGGGCACCGGCCGAAGCTTCGGCCGGTCCAGTCCACGCGCGCACGCCGCGACCCAGTCGCCAGCAACCACGTGGCGCTGCGGATCTCGCGAATCTCGTCTCATTCCTGTCTCGCAGCTCCGCGGATCTCGTCTCCATCCTCATCTCCTGCAGCGCCGGCGCCCACATCTCGCCGTCGGCCATGGAAGGTTGAATCCCCTGCGCGTCCATGGATGTAGATCTCACCCCGCCATGCTTTACAGCCCGTTTCGCCATTGGATGCAGCCCGTTGACCAATCCCCATCCCCGGCGGTTGCAAGTCCCACACGTCTCGTGCTTCTGCCTCGCCGCCGACGAGCCGGACGGCGATGGTCGACACCGGAGGCTTCTGCAGAATCGTCGCACCCCCACATGTTGCAACCGTTTTAAAAAAAGCTTCATCCCCTAGATGAAAAGCTTCAACCGGATGTAGAGAAAGCTACAAGCGGTCAGCGCCATCGCCGGAAAGCTACAACCGTTGACATGAAATGTTACATCCTTCGATTAAAAAAGCTTCAACCGAAACGATACAAAAAGCCTTGACCAAGTGCTGCTAAAAAGAAAATAGCTACAAGTTTTGGTAAAAAAGCTTCAACGGTTGTTGGAAAAAGCTCCCACCATTGAGAGAGAAAGCTACAACTAGACACTATGAAAATAAGAAAGCTTCAACCAGCGACGGCTGGAGGTGGAAGAAGATGATAAAATGCTGCAGTTTTGCTACATGCTTCAACCGGCATAGATTTTTGCTACAACTGGCATAGCATTTTGCTACAACTAGCGTCACGTTTTGCTACAACACACAGCCGGCGTCGCGGTTTTGCTACAACTAGCATCGTTTTTTGCTACAACCGGCATAATGTTTTGCTACATCCATCATGGCTGAGCTGCGACCCAGCACGGGTTTCCGTGAATTCTAGCGGTGAGATCCAGCACGGGGGGCAGGGGTGCATGCTGCAACCGGTCGCCGGCGAGCTGCTACGGGCTCGCGGCGAGCTGCAACCTCGACCGGCCGTAACGGAGCTCGAGCCCAAATCCATGGCGGCAAGGAGGTCATGACGTATGTAAGACATGATTGAAGCAATCCCAAGGCGGCTTGATAGGTGGGGGAGCTCCTCGTCGACGTGATTCGGCCGCGGGGAACGAATAACAGGCGGATCTAGCCGCCGCCGCCGCGGATCGGGGACGGTCAGTCGCGGGGGGATCCAACTCCCTGTTTTTCTTCTTGTGCCTGTTCGTACACGGTCGCAACAAAACTGTTCTTTTTTGCTGCAACGGTTGCTTCAGTCCGTGTATGCGCGCAGATCTAACGGTCCATACAAACCGCATCGGACGGCTGGGCCTCGACCGGCCCAACTGTTGGGCCGGTGCGCCGGCGCAGATCGCTGCCCTTAAAAAAAAGAAGAAAAAGGAAAGAAATTGGGCTGGGTGGAAAAGAGAGATCCGGCTGACCGAGTCAATAGCCGGCTGCTCGTATGGAGTCAGAAAAAAAAGAGTAGAAGGGCCGACTGCTCAGATGCCAAAGTAGCAGGCCGACTGCTAGAAAAAAAAGAGAAAGAAAGTGGCCGACTGATGAGAAGTCAGAGTAGACTGCTGCAAAAAAGAAAAAGAAGAGAAAGGAAGTGCACTGATGGGTGCACTGCATACATGCATGCCTAGTCGGCTGCCGACTGCTCTGGTTGTAAGCGCGCCCATGCACGGCCTGGCCGGCTGCCAACTGCGCTAGTGGAGCGCGCTACACCCAGCGGGTGCGCTGACGCGTCCCCGCGAGAGAGAAGACAAAGTAGTTGCCGGGAGATCCGGCCCGACTGCTCAGCAGTCGGCCCGAATCTCGGGGGTTACACCGAGCGGGTGCGCTGACGCGCCCCGGCGAGAGAGAAGACAAAGTAGTCGCCGGGAGATCCGGCCCGACTGCTCAGCAGTCGTCCCGAATCTCGGGGGCTACACCCAGCGGGTGCGCTGGTGCTCCCCCGTGAAGATTGCACCCAAGAGAAGAGTTTTTTTCGGTTGCCAGCAGCCGGCAGAAGAAAAAAAAGAAGAAAAAGGGCGTTGCAAGACGCCTCGCCGCCTGTCCAGTCGAGCCTGACCGGCCAGGACCCCCCTTCGAGCACTCGGGGGTCAATGGCTACACCCAACGGGTGCGCCGGCGCGCTCCGCAAGCGCCGAGTCGCGCCGGCTGCCTTCAACGACCGCGACTACACAAAAATCAATGTGAGCTCCTCACCCGCATATTTTTTGCACCGCGAGAGCACGGATAACCCCGAGCGATGCTCGGGGGCTATCTCCGCATTTTATTATAGTTGCATCACTGATCGCCCCGGCGCCAGCCAGAGTTGGCCCGGGGGCTGGTCGCTTGGCCTGAGACGTTAGTTCCCGCAGACGGCTTAGTAGCGTGCGCGGTACCAAACGCCCACTCGGAATCATAGAACGCAGAGCGGCTGTCCGGCTGGCAAGAGTGAATGCTGGAGGCCACCCACGCGAAAAATGTCCGGGAAGAAAAACGGTTTCTCGGCTTCCACACGGTCGGGTTTCATGGAGGCGTTTGAATGCGGCAATGAGGCGTGTTTAGCCGGGCGTGCAGCGAGTGGCGCCCTCGACTCTGATGTAGGACAGCGCGCCGTTCTTCCACTGACATGTGGGCTCTTTGGGTACATGGCCTGCATGTCAGTGACCCAACGCAGGCAGCACACAGCAGAGGAACCTTTGGTGGGCCAAGGCGGTCAGAAGCGGGCATTTCATAAACCGATGATTGTTCATTGAGTATGACGTCATCCTTTTCATGTAGATAAGCCTACTATGTTGATAGCTCGTTCGATACGTTGTAATTCATAAAGACCACTACAAATATCAACGTTCTACTTATCACAGATAAGATTGATTAATACCCGTAACAATCCATGTCCTTAACAAAGGGTGCATGCATGTATAGGTTGAGCATGTGTCTTGCGTTATGTGATGTGTGCATCCAAGCGTGCGAGTGTTGCGTGCGTGCAAGGGTACGTTTCAGTGTTGCATGCATGTGTGCGTACGTGCGTGTGTTCGTGAGTGCATGTGTACGCGTCAATGTTGCACGCCTGCATGCGTGCGTGTGTTCGTTATGTGTATATGTCAGTGTTGCACGCCTGCATGCGTGCGTGTCTTGCGCGCGTGCATGTGTACGCGCGGGGTGAGGCTACACGTCAGTCGACTGACTTTTTCATCTTTGGTCATTAGATTTTCCAACCGTTGGATATGAAATCAAGGGCCTGCAGTTTATCATCAAACTCCACCCCCCTGAGCCGCCAGCCACCACCGGCCGAACCGCCGGCCCCCGTCGCCCGCGGTCGGCCTGCGCCGCCATGACGCCCCGCCTGCCCCAAAACCACTCCTCACCGCCGGTCCATCGCTGCACCGGCTATCCTTCTAGGCCCCCTGCACCGAGCTTTTTCTCCGGCGATCCCCAACCCACCGCGCAATCAACGCGCCCCCCACTGCCGGCGACTGCCAACCAGAGGTCTCACGACTTCGAGTACCCACCGACCACTAATTTATTACCATTTCTGTCCTTCATATATGCGCTGACGGGGTGGGGCCTATGGTAATGTGCGCTGCTGAATGTGGACCGTTTGACTGGTCAATTGATCATGTCATCAACAAATTACGGAGCTGTATGGTGAGCCGGTGACCGTATGATCACCCTAAAATGTATTTTATTAACACAGTACAGACTCAAACTACCATTTCTTTCTTTCATATACGGGCTGATAGGTGGGCCCCACGGTTACTTGCCCCGATGGTGCAACACTAGTTGCGCCACGTGGAACATTTGGCTGATCAATTGATTGTGTCATCAACAAAATACAGAGTTATCGGGTGAGCCAGTGACCGTATAATCATGACATGTATTTTTTTAACACGTTACAGACGCAAGGGCTCGCGCAAGCACTCACCGCTATAAGCGCACACACACAGACCCTACGCCTATGAGCACCTTGGAGAGAGTGGGCCAGCATATGATCTTGAGATTTTACGAAGTCACCATAGGTGCCTCGTAGTCGAGTGGAACGTCTCCTCCCACCGAACACACATCGCCGGAAAATACTGAAATTAACCTAGGATAAATGCGAGCACCGGGACTTTAAACTTGGTGGGCTCGAGAAACCACTGTGCTCCTAACCATCCAACCACATGTTGGTTAGCACGACAAAATGTATGTGGTGACCGTGATGAGCTTATTCTGAAGTCTAGTGACCATATCGTGCTTTCTCTTCAAATACAATGACCGTAAGTGTCGTCAACAAAATACGGAGCATGCATCAAATGCAAAGTCCATCACTGTCATCAAGAAAATAGGAAGACGTATCGTGAGCTAGATACCGTATGATCACCATGAGAATGTATATGGTGACCATAATGAGCATATTCTGAACTCCAGTGACCATAGAGCGCTTTAGATTGAAATACAGCGACCGTCATGCGTGAAAAGTGTCGTGGGCATGCATACTTTTAGAGGGCCGAGAGATAGTTTGTGTGCGTACGTGAAAGTGGTGTAGAAAGAGGGGATGTCCGGTGGAGACAAGGAGAGATATGCCCTTCGTTTCTCTTTCCCGTTACTAATATTTTAGGAGAATATATAAACATTCACAATGTAGAACAAATATTTTTGGATGCACCATGCAATTAACTTTCATGTATAACATTGTACTATTGTATATGCTTATTTTCTTAGTGGCCAATTGCGTGTGTGGTGTGGTGGGCACATCATTTCTAGTTGTGGTGGGTCAACATGAGGACTCATGGGTCGGTTCCATCATGCGCCACATAGGTTGGATCGAGATGCATTATACGAAGACCCATGTGGAGGAATCAGCATAGAACACGAAGCTAGCTACCAGAGTCGGGGAGGACTCTATCCCCACTGGTGATAAGCTGACTATATATGATTTGTAACCCTAGGCCCCCAGTATGTTATAGAATCTTGGGGGCTAGTTCGTCGATAGTATACACACACGCACAATGCCTGGTATTCACGTGTACTTTGTACACACCCCTATCACTAATATACAGTACCAGGAGTATGCTTTTTCCTCAACTGCAATGGTCCGAACTAGGGTAAAACTTTGCCTCATATTACCATCCAGCCTAACAGTCAGGGCTATCCTACCAAATGATATGATGGAATCATATTTGCCAACTATTAAGAGAGAGTGTCTGGGGGGGCAATGTGTGCGAGAGAGGCCTAAAGATAATGTGCATGCGGGAGACACGTAGGCACATATATGTGCGTATAGAGGGCTAGTAGAGACCGTGCGCATGTAGATAGGCATGTGAGAGAAATAGTGTTTTCCAACTGAGATTAGTGAAAAGAGTGGTACATAGTAGTCAGAAAGAGAGAGAGATACAGAGAGAGCATGTGTGTGAGACTCCCCGACACCCCGAGAGAGATTGTGAGCATGTGTGAAAGAGAAATGCCGATGCATATAAAGTGTGTGCATTTATGCGGTAGATAGAGAGATATATAGCATGTTTGTGAGAACGGGCCGAGGCAAAGTGCATCTACGTGTAAAAGGCGGTTCTACGCATTAAATTAAAATATAAATGGCATTATTATTTTTGGATGAGATCATGAATTTTGCAAATTGTGCATGGACGAAAATCGATCTATCAGACACCCATACTCTATTGAATTCTAGCAGGTGCATGTGTTTATTTCATATTATCGATCCATAGAGTGAGAGCGGTTTGAAATACAGGCAATGGATGCTTTTGCAATTCATATATAAACATTAATTAGTGCATTCCATGTTGTTTGTGTGAAGCACTTTATACATTTGCCACTTGCATGGATACATTCCAAATTGCTAGCTACAAAATAGAATACATGTCGAATTCAACATCAAGGGGGTTTCGAAGATTCGAATTCATAGGAAGTGCATTCATCTATTTGAACCCGAGATAATGGTATTTGTAAATCAGATGTAAAAGGAGGCATCAATCTTTGTTGTGCGTTTGAACATGCTATATATATGCATGTCTAATTTTTTTTGCAACCAAGGAGATTATATCTGGAACCATGCATGAACTGAGGTAAGTTGCATATTTTTTAATATATAGTCGTGTACAACGTATATTCAAATGTACCACCTCCATTCCAAAATAAGCATAGCTTTAGGATTTTCAAGAGTAAAGATTTGTGAACTTTGACAAATCCTGAATGTTCAATTCAAGAGAACCGAAAACGTTAATGCTTCTGCTCCCAAATATTGAACGAAGACCCAAATAGGCCTCTGGTCACCCGAAACCGCGCGAGACTAATGTTTGGTGGTAGGAAATTATTGTCCTGACTCGGGCCCGTGTAGCCTATCAGCCTGATGTCCAAAGGTCTAAACTGGGGTAAGTTTGTAACTTCAACAAGACGCCAGTCTCAACCGCCTCCGAGAAGCATTCATACACCATGGGCGCCTAAACACCCATGCGCTCGGCCGAAATCTATCCCGCCTACATTTGGGACACCTGAGATTACTGTCCTACCCCCAACCCGCAATATGTCCGAAATTTTGAATGGGGGCAAAGTTTGTAACTTTCCCCAAATTTCAAACAAGCGCGTCCTGATACGTCTCCAATGTATCTATAATTTTTGGTTGCTCCATGCTACTTTATCTACTGTTTTGGGCAATATTGGGTTTTATTATCCACTTTTATATTATTTTTGGGACTAACCTATTAACCGGAGTCCCAGCCCAAATTTGCTGTTTTATGCCTATTTCAGTGTTTCGAGCAAAAGGAATATTAGAAGGAGTCAAAACGGAACGAAATCAACTGGAGAAGTTATTTTTGGAAGGAAATCCACCCGATGGACTTGGAGTGGACGTCAGGAGATACAGGAGGTGCTCACCAGGGTGGGGGCGCGCCCCCTGCCTCGTGGGGCCCCCGTAGCTCCTCCGATGTACCCCCTGCACCCATATATACTCTCGTACCCTAAAACTTCCAGAACGGAGATTAGATCAGAAGTTCCGCCGCCGCAAGCCTCTGTAGCCACGAAAAACCAATCGGGGCCCTCAGGCACCCTGCCGGAGGGGGCCATCATCACCGGTGGCCATGGAGGAGTATCCGGAGGGGTCTTCATCACCATGAAGGCCAAGGACCAGAAGGTGGAGGCCATGGAGGAAGAAGGACAAGGGGGAGAACCTCTCCTCCTCTCTTTCGGTGGCGCCGGAGTGCCATCGGGAGGGGAATCATCGCCACGGTGATCGTCATCATCAACATCACCATCATCATCATCATCCTCATCTCTTTTACGCGGTCCACTCTCCCGCACCCTGCTGTAATCCCCTACTTGAACATGGTGCTTTATGCCACATATTATGATCCAATGATCTGTTGCCATCCTATGATGTTTTGAGTAGATATCTTTTGTCTTTGGGTTGATTGATGATCTAGATTGGTATGAGTTGTATGTTTTACTTTGGTGCTGTCCTATGGTGCCCTTCGTGTCGCGCAAGCATGAGGGGTTCCCGCTGTAGGGTGTTGCAATACGTTCATGATTCACTTATAGTGGGTTGGTGAGTGCATAGAAGCACAAACCTGAGTAAGAGGGATTGTTGCGTATGGGAACAAAGAGGACTTGATGCTTTAATGATATGGTTGGGTTTTACCTTAATGATCTTTAGTAGTTGCGGATGCTTGCTTGAGTTCCAATCATAAGTGCATATGATCCAAGTAGAGAAAGTATGTTAGCTTATGCCTCTCCCTCATATGAAACTGCAATAGTGATTAACGGTCTTGTTAACAATTACCTAGGACAATTCCGCACACCGATCCACCATTATTCCACACTCGCTATTTATATTATTTAGTATTTTATTCTAACTTTATGATAACAGCACCTACTTTTATGTTTTAGCTCTCCTATGTCATGCAAAGTTATCTTGTCCATACCCACAACGTAGTTTTATTTCGCGTTGCTAGTTGGAAGCAAACGTTCGGTGCACGTAGAGTCGTATCAGTGGCAGATAGGGCTTGAGAGAATATTGATTTTACCTTTAGCTGCTTGTGGGTTCGACACTCCATACTTATCACTTCCATCTTTGGAAAAAAGTGCTACAATGATTCCTTGCACTTCGGAATTATCATGTCCCAAACCGAAACATTGTCCCCCCTTAGTTCCCGCCCTCCCTCCATTTCCCCATTCATACTCCGTGGGCGCCAAAACACCCTCTCCACCAGCCGTGAAACCCCAGCCTCCTCCGTCCTCCACCCCATAGTGCCCAATCCACTACCGCCCTCCTCCATCACGCCGGAGCCGGTACCCCGACGTCGTCGTCCAACGCAACCGCAACTGCAACGCCCTCAAGGACTTAGCAGCTGAAGCCAAGGTAGAGCTGCCTCCACGACGCCGACGCCGACGTGCGCCGTACCAGAACCACTCCGACTACGCCGTCCCGTGCCTCACTGCTGCCGCTCCACTGTCGCAACCGTCCACCGCAGCGGAGCTGTTCCCGCTATGCCGTCGTTCGCCGCCTCGGATCTGCTTCCCTGTCGTCAACAGACAGCCATCGCACCACACTCAACAACTTGGCCATGGGTTCGTCCAAGGCTGCACCATCCTCCACAACTTCTGGTTTCTAGCGAACCACAAGAAGATCGTTGGAAAACAGAAGGAGGACACATCACTGCCAGCAGAAAGAGGTACTCCTCTTCCCTTATTCAGGCAAACCTTACGTTTCTGCTCACACCGTATTCATCCCAGGAAAGAAACTAGTTGAGCTCTTCTTACTGCATCTTCTTCGTGATAATGCACACGGTTTCCTCCCTTTACTATTTAACCTTTGCTAGAGGTCAATAGCCCGCCTGGATTTCAATTTAGGGTCAGTTGAACCGCAATTAAAAGAAGCAGCACCCGCTTAGGCGCGCGGAGCACCTAGTCTGCCTGTTCGCCGGGGAAGCGGCGCATCGGTGTCTATCATAGGGGTGTGGGGCGCAGGAGCTGCTTGCGCCTGATCTGGAGGTTGGCGGGGCTTGAATGGATTGCCGGGGGCGGTGCCAACCACGGTGGTGCGGTGAGGTCGAGGGGAGGGCGCAGGCAGGGGACTGGGCCGGTGGTCGGTGCCGTTTCAAGGAAGATCGTCAACACTGACTGGCTGGAGGTAGATGAAGGCGATCTGCCCATTCTTTGTACATCGGACGGTGCAGAAAAATGGACTGACCTATTTTTTTCAGTTGAATGTTATTTTCATAGAATCTTGTAGTAATTTAGTGTGCCATGCATGTTGCAGAGCTATCATAGGTCTCCTGTCATTTATTTCTCACCGACCTGCTATCTGCTA
This sequence comes from Triticum aestivum, assembly GCF_018294505.1. Classification (NCBI taxonomy): domain Eukaryota; kingdom Viridiplantae; phylum Streptophyta; class Magnoliopsida; order Poales; family Poaceae; genus Triticum; species Triticum aestivum. The sequence goes on along the minus strand of NC_057798.1, from coordinate 260,285,576 downwards.
CCTTTACACTGTACTAATTGTGCACACACTTCACCCATACTCACACTATTGTTTTTTATGCATGGGTATTTCAGACTCTGACGCAGTGTTGATAAATGCTGAAAAGAAAAGGCAGAAGTCGCTCCAGTGTAATTCGAAGATAAGCACTAAGCGTTTCAGCGCTCTAAAGGATACAGTGTCAGTAGTTGGAGACACTAAACGTAGCTCTGCAGTTGATGATCTGAATTGCCACACACAACCATCCCAGGTGCTTGCTTTAACTTCGCGCTATCAAATGTGGTTGCATGTTGCATATGGTGTCTAGCTTGTATTGCTTCCAATTTGGTTAAATTGCATCTGCTTACTTTACACATTATACCTTTGATAATGACATGCCTTCCTGTTTTTGATACATAGTATTACATGTCTATTAACCTTGTTCGTACATCAAACTAATGCTCTTTCATATCCCACGTCAATCACTTATGATGAGACAGTCACCCATGTGGGTTACTGTGAGACGCCATACTCGTTTAAAGAGTGCAGTGTCATCCTCCCCACATGATTCTCAAGAAACAGCAAGGCTAAATGAATATAGTCAATGTAGCTCTCTAGTTGATGACCGCAATTCCCCCACACCACCATCACATGTGCTTGCTCTAACTTCGCAGTGTGATATGTGGTTGCATGTTGCATACAGTGTCTAGCTTGTAATGCTTCTAATTAGGGTAAATTGCATTTGCTTAGTTTACACATTATACCTGTGAATATGACATGCCTTCCTATTTTTGGTACACACTACATCTATGTGTTAACCTTGTTCTTACATGAAACTAGTACTCTTCTGTATCCTGCATCAATCACTTATGATGAGTCACCTTTATTCGTTGCATATTGCATATTATTTCTACCCTGTTGCCATGTATTGCTTCTAATTTGGTCAAATACATTTGTTAGGGCACCCTTTTAATTTGGCAGAGTGATATTGGTTTCATCTTTCATATGGTTTCTAGCTTGCATTGCTTCTAACAAGTTCAAGCACCTTGTGCTTAATTTACACTTTATACATCATACATGTCAATATGTCACGTCGTCCTGTTTTTCATACATATTCCATCCTCCTATCATGCGGCTGCCTTACATGAAAGTAGTGTTCGTCAGTATCATGCATCAATGAGTTCTAAAGAGCAAATTATATTCCTTTTTCTTGTGGGTTTGACTTGATAAGGCAAAATCAAGAAAGAGGAAGGAAAAGAGTAAGAAAGGCGATGATGGTGGTCCTCTGCAGCAACGTAAATGGAGCATCTGTACCGATTCTCCTTGTACTGATAGTGCATTACAAGGTCCAAGTCTCCGCTCCCCAACTCCACCATCCAAGGTGCTTGCTCTAACTTGGCAGTGTGATATCTGGTTGCATGTTGCATATGGTGTCTAGCTTGTATTGCTCCTAATTAGTGTAAACTGCATATGCATAGCTTACACATGATACATGTGAATATGACACGCTTTCCTGTTTTTGGTACATACTATATCTGTCTATCACACCATGTTCTTACATGAAACTACTCTTCTTTTGTATCATGCATCAGTCACTTATGATGGAACACCTTTAAGTTGGCAGTGTGATATTGGTTTGCGTCTTGAATATGATTTCTAGCCTGTATTGCTTCTAGTTTGATGAACGCCACCTATGACGAGATAGTTTTAACTTGGCAGAGTGATACTGATTGCACCTTTCATATGGTGTCTAGTTTGCAGTGCTTCTAATTTGTTGAAGTGCCTTCTGCTTAGTTACCACATCATAGGTGTGAATATGTCAAGCCGTCCATTTTTTCGTACATATTCCATCCTCGTATCATGACTTTGCCTTGCATGAATGAGTTCTGAAGAGTGAATTATATTCCTTTTTCTTGTCGGTTGGACCTCACAATGCAAAATCAATAAAGCTGAAGGAAATTGGCAAGCATTGGATGATGGTGGTCCTTCCGAGCAACTGAAACGAAGGTTCTCTACAGATTCTACTCCGCCATCCTCCCAACAAGATTTGCAAGACAACGCAAGGCTAGACAGTCAACGTAGCTGTGTAGATGATGAGCACATCTCCCCTACTCCACCATCACAGGTGCTTGATCTAACTTGTCACTGTTATATGTGGTTGCATGTTGCGTAAGATGTCTAACTTGTATTGCTTCTAACTTTGTTGAATTGCATCTGCTTACTTTACACATAATGCATGTGAATATGACATGTGTTCCTGTTTCTAGAACATACATGTACATGATGAGCACATCTCCCCTACTCCACCATCACAGGTGCTTGCTCTAACTTGGAACTATTATATGTGGTTGCGCTTTCCGTATGATGTCTAGTTTGTATTGCTTCTAATTATGTTGAATTGCATCTGTGTAGCTTACAACTTATACCTGCAAGGATCACTTGCCCATAAGACACATTTAACTTGGTACTGTGATGTAGGTTGCATCTTGCATTGTCTTCTAGCTTGTACTGCTTCTAATTTCTTGAAATGGCACTTACGACGAGACACTTTTTACCTGATAGAGTGATATTGGTTGCATGTTTATATGGTGCCTAGCTTTCATTTCTTCTAGTTTTGTTGAAATGCCTTCCGCTTACTATTTTTTCATACATATTCCTGAAGGAAATATGCCCTAGAGGCAATAATAAAGTTATTATTTATTTCCTTATAATCATGATAAATGTTTATTATTCATGCTAGAATTGTATTAACCGGAAACATAATACATGTGTGAATACATAGACAAACAAAGTGTCACTAGTATGCCTCTACTTGACTAGCTCGTTAATCAAAGATGGTTATGTTTCCTAACCATGAACAATGAGTTGATTGATTAACGAGGTCACATCATTAGTAGAATGATCTGATTGACATGACCCATTCCATTAGCTTAGCACCCGATCGTTTAGTATGTTGCTATTGCTTTCTTCATGACTTATACATGTTCCTATGACTATGAGATTATGCAACTCCCGTTTGCCGGAGGAACACTTTGGGTGCTACCAAACGTCACAACGTAACTGGGTGATTATAAAGGAGCATTACAGGTGTCTCCAATGGTCGATGTTGGGTTGGCGTATTTCGAGATTAGGATTTGTCACTCCGATTGTCGGAGAGGTATCTCTGGGCCCTCTCGGTAATACACATCACATAAGCCTTGCAAGCATTACAACTAATATGTTAGTTGTGAGATGATGTATTACGGAACGAGTAAAGAGACTTGCCGGTAACGAGATTGAACTAGGTATTGGATACCGACGATCGAATCTCGGGCAAGTAACATACCGATGACAAAGGGAACAACGTATGTTGTTATGCGGTCTGACCAATAAAGATCTTCGTAGAATATGTAGGAGCCAATATGGGCATCCAGGTCCCGCTATTGGTTATTGACCAGAGACGTGTCTCGGTCATGTCTACATTGTTCTCGAACCCGTAGGGTCCGCACGCTTAAGGTTACGATGACAGTTATATTATGAGTTTACATGTTTTGATGTACCGAAGGAGTTCGGAGTCCCGGATGAGATCGGGGACATGACGAGGAGTCTCGAAATGGTCGAGACGTAAAGATTCATATATTGGATGATATGGTTAGGCCAAGGGGTCAAGCCCATGAGGCTTTAGATCGGTGCAAAAAGGAGTTTTGCGGAGGCCAGGGGGCCAAACGCCGGAGACCCTGGCGTCTGGCCCTGGGCCAGACGCCGAGGCCCATGGCGTCTGGGCCAGACGCCAAGGATTGTGGCGTTTGGTCCTGGAGTCCGAGTGGGACTCTTGCCTTTCGGGCAAAACCGACTTTGAGGAGGCTTTTGCTCCAAGTTTCGACCCCGGGGCTCAACATATAAATAGAGGGGCAGGGCTAGCACCAAAGACACAACAAGTTGATCCACGTGATCTATTCCTTAGCCGTGTGCGGTGCCCCCCTCCACCATAGTCCACCTCGATAATATCGTAGCGGTGCTTAGGCGAAGCCCTGCGACGGTAGAACATCAAGATCGTCACCACGCCGTCGTGCTGACGGAACTCTCCCTCGACACTCGGCTGGATCGGAGTTCGAGGGACGTCATCGAGCTGAACGTGTGCTAGAACTCGGAGGTGCCGTAGTTTCGGTGCTTGATCGGTCGGGCCGTGAAGACGTACGACTACATCAACCGCGTTGTGCTAACGCTTCCTCTTACGGTCTACAAGGGTATGTAGACAACACTCTCCCCTCTCGTTGCTATACATCACCATGATCTTGCGTGTGCGTAGGAAATTTTTTTGAAATTACTACGTAACCCAACAATTCCATCCTCCTATCATACGTGTGAATATGAAATGCTGTCTTTTTTTGTATATATTCCATCCTCCTATCAACTAGTTATGCAGAGCTAATTTTATTCATCTTCTTGTGGTTTTGACTTCATAAGGAAAAATCAAAAAATAGGAAGGAAAAGAGTAAGTTAGGTTATTTATGTTGATGTTATATGCACGAGTAGAACACAAGTGAGTTGTGGACGATACAAGTCATACTGCCTACCAGCATGTCATACTTTGGTTCGGCGGTATTGTTGGACGAGACGACCCGGACCAACCTTATGCGTACGCTTACGCGAGACCGGTTCCCTCGACGTGCTTTGCACATAGATGGCTTGCGGGCGACTGTCTCTCCAACTTTAGTTGAACCGAGTATGGCTACGCCTGGTCCTTGAGAAGGTTAAAACGGAGTCTATTTGACAAACTATCGTTGTGGTTTTGATGCGTAGGTGAGATTGGTTCTTACTTAAGCCCGTAGCAGCCACGTAAAACATGCAACAACAAAGTAGAGGACGTCTAACTTGTTTTTGCAGGGCATGTTGTGATGTGATATGGTCAAGGCATGATGCTGAATTTTATTGTATGAGATGATCATGTTTTGTAACCAAGTTATCGGCAACTGGCAGGAGCCATATGGTTGTCGCTTTATTGTATGCAATGCAATCGCGATGTAATGCTTTACTTTATTACTAAACGGTAGTGATAGTCGTGAAAGCATAAGATTGGCGAGACGACAACGATGCTACGATGGAGATCAAGGTGTCGCGCCGGTGACAATGGTGATCATGACGGTGCTTCGGAGATGGAGATCACAAGCACAAGATGATGATGGCCATATCATATCACTTATATTGATTGCATGTGATGTTTATCTTTTTATGCATCTTATCTTGCTTTGATTGACGGTAGCATTATAAGATGATCTCTCACTAAATTATCAAGAAGTGTTCTCCCTGAGTATGCACCGTTGCGAAAGTTCTTCGTGCTGAGACACCACGTGATGATCGGGTGTGATAGGCTCTACGTTCAAATACAACGGGTGCAAAACAGTTGCGCACGCAGAATACTCAGGTTAAACTTGACGAGCCTAGCATATGCAGATATGGCCTCAGAACACGGAGACCGAAAGGTCGAGCGTGAATCATATAGTAGATATGATCAACATAGTGATGTTCACCATTGAAACTACTCCATCTCACGTGATGATCGGACATGGTTTAGTTGATTTGGATCACGTGATCACTTAGAGGATTAGAGGGATGTCTGTCTAAGTGGGAGTTCTTAAGTAATATGATTAATTGAACTTAAATTTATCATGAACTTAGTCCTGGTAGTATTTTGCAAATTATAGATCAATAGCTCGCGTTGTTGCTTCCCTGTGTTTATTTTGATATGTTCCTAGAGAAAATTGTGTTGAAAGATGTTAGTAGCAATGATGCGGATTGGATCCGTGATCTGAGGATTATCCTCATTGCTGCACAGAAGAATTATGTCCTTGATGCACCGCTAGGTGACAGACCTATTGCAGGAGCAGATGCAAACGTTATGAACGTTTAGCTAGCTCAATATGATGACTACTTGATAGTTTAAGTGCACCATGCTTAACGGCTTAGAATCGGGACTTCAAAGACGTTTTGAACGTCATGGACCATATGAGATGTTCCAGGAGTTGAAGTTAATATTTCAAGCAAATACCCGAGTTGTGAGATATGAAGTCTCCAACAAGTTCTATAGATAAAAGATGGAGGAGAATCGCTCAACTAGTGAGCATGTGCTCAGATTGTCTGGGTACTACAATCGCTTGAATCAAGTGGGAGTTAATCTTCCAGATAAGATAGTGATTGACAGAATTCTCTAGTCACCATCACCAAGTTAGTAGAACTTCGTGATGAACTATAATATGCAAGGGATAACGGAAACAACTCCCAAGCTCTTCGTGATGATGAAATCAATGAAAGGTAGAAATCAAGAAAAACATCAAGTGTTGATGGTTGATAAGACCACTAGTTTCAAGAAAAGGGCAAAGGGAAGAAGGGGAACTTCAAGAAGAACGGCAAGCAAGTTGCTGCTCAAGTGAAGAAGCCCAAGTCTGGTCCTAAGCCTGAGACTAAGTGCTTCTACTGCAAAGGGACTGGTCACCGGAAACGGAATCACCCCAAGTGATTGGCGGATAAGAAGGATGGCAAAGTGAACATAAGTATATTTGATATACATGTTATTGATGTGTACTTTACTAGTGTTTATAGCAAACCCTAAGTATTTGATACTAGTTCAGTTGCTAAGATTAGTAACTCAAAACGGGAGTTGCAGAATAAACAGAGACTAGTTAAGGGTGAAGTGACGATGTGTGTTGGAAGTGGTTCCAAGATTGATATGATCATCATCGCACACTCCCTATAATTTCGGGATTAGTGTTGAAACTAAATAAGTGTTATTTGGTGTTTGCGTTGAGCATGAATATGATTTGATCATGTTTATTGTAATACGGTTATTCATTTAAGTAAAAGAATAAATTGTTGTTCTGTTTACATGAATAAAACTTTATATGGTTACACACCCAATGAAAATAGTTCATTGGATCTCAATCTTAGTGATACACATATTCATAATATTGAAACCAAAAGATGTAAAGTTAATAATGATAGTGCAACTTATTTATGGCACTACCGTTTAGGTCATATTGGTGTAAAGCGCATGAAGAAACTCCATGCTGATGGGATTTTGGAATCACTTGATTATGAATCACTTGATGCTTGCGAACCATGCCTTATGGGCAAGATGACTAAAACGCCGTTCTCCGGAACAATGAAGCAAGCAACAGATTTGTTGGAAATCATACATACCGATGTATGTGGTCCGATGAAAGGCTTACAGCAGGTATCATTATTTTCTGACCTTCACAAGATGATTTGAGCAGATATGGGGATATCTACTTGATGAAACATAAGTCTGAAATAATTGAAAGGTTCAAAGAATTTCAGAGTGAAGTGGAAAAATCATCGTAACAAGAAAAATAAAGTTTCTGCGATCTGATCACGGAGACGAATATTTGAGTTACGAGTTTGGTCTTCAATTAAAACAATGTGGAATAGTTTCATAGCTCACGCCACCTGGAACACCACAATGTTATGGTGTGTCCGAACATCGTAAACGCGCTTTATTGGATATGGTGCGATCTATGATGTCTCTTATTGATTTACCATTGTCGTTTTGGGGTTATGCATTAGAGACAGCTGCATTCACGTTAAAAGGGCATCATCTAAATCCGTTGAGACGACACTATATGAACTGTGGTTTAGCAAGAAACCCAAGTTGTCGTTTCTTAAAGTTTGGGGCTGTGATGCTTATGTGGAAAAGTTTCATCCTGATAAGCTCGAACCCAAATCGGAGAAGTGCGTCTTCATAGAATACCCAAAGGAAATTGTTGTGTACACCTTCTATCACAGATCCGGAGGCAAGATATTCGTTGCTAAAAATGGATCCTTTCTGGAGAAGGAGTTTCTCTCGAAAGAAGTGAGTGGGAGGAAAGTAGAACTTGATAAGGTAACTGTACCTGCTCCCTTATTGGAAAGTAGTTCATCACAGAAATCTGTTCCTGTGACTACTACACCAATTAGTGAGGAAGTTAATGATGATGATCATGAAACTTCAGATTAAGTTACTACAGAACCTCATAGGTCTTCCAGAGTAAGATCCGCACCAGAGTGGTACGGTAATCCTGTTCTGGAAGTCATGTTACTAGACCATGATGAACCTACGAACTATGAGGAAGCGATGATGAGCCCAGATTCCACGAAATGGCTTGAGGCCATAAAATCTAAGATATGATCCATGTATGACAACAAAGTATGGACTTTGATTGACTTGCTCGATGATCAGCAAAGCCATGTTGAATAAATGGATCTTCAAGAGGAAGACGGACATTGATAGTAGTGTTACTATCTACTAAGCTCGACTTATTGTGAAATGTTTTCAACAAGTTCAAGGTGTTGAATACGATGAGATTTTCTCACTCGTATCGATGCTTAAGTCTATCTGAATCATGTTAGCAATTGCCACATTTTATGAAATCTGGCAAATGGATATCAAAACTGCATTCCTTAATGGATTTATTAAAGAAGAGTTGTATATGATGCAACCAGAAGGTTTTGTCAATCCTAAAGGTGCTAACAAAATGTGCAAGCTCCAGCGATCCATCTATGGACTGGTGCAAGCATCTCAGAGTTGGAATATACGCTTTGATAAGTTGATCAAAGCATATAGTTTTATATGGACTTACGATGAAGCCTGTATTTACAATAAAGTGAGTGGGAGCACTACAGCCTTTCTGATTGGTATATGTGAGTGACATATTGTTGATCAGAAATGATGTAGAATTATTCTGCAAAGCATAAAGGAGTATTTGAAAGGAGTTTTTCAAAGAAAGACCTCGGTGAAGCTGCTTACATATTAAGTATCAAGATCTATAGAGATAGATCAAGACACTTGATAAGTTTTTCAATGAGGACATACCTTGACAAGATTTTGAAGTAGTTCAAAATGGAACAGTCAAAGAAAAAGGTTTCTTGCCTGTGTTACAAGGTGTGAAGTTGAGTAAAACTCAAAGCCTGACCACGGCAGAAGATAGAAAGAGAATGAAAGTCATTCCCTATGCCTCAGCCATAGGTTCTATAAAGTATGCCATGATGTGTACCAGATCTATTGTATACCCTACACTGTGTTAAGCAAGGGAGTACAATAGTGATCTAAGAGTAGATCACTGGACATTGGTCAAAATTATCCTTAGTGAAATAAGGAAATATTTCTCGATTATGGAGGTGACAAAAGGTTCGTCGTAAAAAGTTACGTCGATGCAAGTTTTGACACAGATCTGGATGACTCTAAAGTCTCAATCTGGATACATATTGAAAGTGGGAGCAATTAGCTAGAGTAGCTCCGTGCAGAGCATTGTTGACATAGAAATTCGCAAAATACTTACGGATCTGAATGTGACAGACCCGTTGACTAAATTATCTCACAAGCAAAACATGATCACACCTTAGTACTCTTTGGGTGTTAATCACATAAATGATGTGAACTAGATTATTGACTCTAGTAAACCTTTGGGTGTTGATCACATATCGATGTGAACTATGGGTGTTAATCACATGGTGATGTGAACTATTGCTGTTAAATCACATGGCGATGTGAACTAGATTATTGACTCTAGTGCAAGTGGGAGACTGAAGGAAATATGCCCTAGAGGCAATAATAAAGTTATTATTTATTTCCTTAAAATCATGATAAATGTTTATTATTCATGCTAGAATTGTATTAACCGGAAACATAATACATGTGTGAATACATAGACAAACAAAGTGTCACTAGTATGCCTCTACTTGACTAGCTCGTTAATCAAAGATGGTTATGTTTCCTAACCATGAACAATGAGTTGATTGATTAACGAGGTCACATCATTAGTAGAATGATCTGATTGACATGACCCATTCCATTAGCTTAGCACCCGATCGTTTAGTATGTTGCTATTGCTTTCTTCATGACTTATACATGTTCCTATGATTATGAGATTATGCAACTCCCGTTTGCCGGAGGAACACTTTGGGTGCTACCAAACGTCACAACGTAACTGGGTGATTATAAAGGAGCATTACAGGTGTCTCCAATGGTCGATGTTGGGTTGGCGTATTTCGAGATTAGGATTTGTCACTCCGATTGTCGGAGAGGTATCTCTGGGCCCTCTCGGTAATACACATCACATAAGCCTTGCAAGCATTACAACTAATATGTTAGTTGTGAGATGATGTATTACGGAACGAGTAAAGAGACTTGCCGGTAACGAGATTGAACTAGGTATTGGATACCGACGATCGAATCTCGGGCAAGTAACATACCGATGACAAAGGGAACAACGTATGTTGTTATGCGGTCTGACCGATAAAGATCTTCGTAGAATATGTAGGAGCCAATATGGGCATCCAGGTCCCGCTATTGGTTATTGACCAGAGACGTGTCTCGGTCATGTCTACATTGTTCTCGAACCCGTAGGGTCCGCACGCTTAAGGTTACGATGACAGTTATATTATGAGTTTACATGTTTTGATGTACCGAAGGAGTTCGGAGTCCCGGATGAGATCGGGGACATGACGAGGAGTCTCGAAATGGTTGAGACGTAAAGATTCATATATTGGATGATATGGTTAGGCCAAGGGGTCAAGCCCATGAGGCTTTAGATCGGTGCAAAAAGGAGTTTTGCGGAGGCCAGGGGGCCAAACGCCGGAGACCCTGGCGTCTGGCCCTGGGCCAGACGCCGAGGCCCATGGCGTCTGGGCCAGACGCCAAGGATTGTGGCGTTTGGTCCTGGAGTCCGAGTGGGACTCTTGCCTTTCGGGCAAAACCGACTTTGAGGAGGCTTTTGCTCCAAGTTTCGACCCCGGGGCTCAACATATAAATAGAGGGGCAGGGCTAGCACCAAAGACACAACAAGTTGATCCACGTGATCTATTCCTTAGCCGTGTGCGGTGCCCCCCTCCACCATAGTCCACCTCGATAATATCGTAGCGGTGCTTAGGCGAAGCCCTGCGACGGTAGAACATCAAGATCGTCACCACGCCGTCGTGCTGACGGAACTCTCCCTCGACACTCGGCTGGATCGGAGTTCGAGGGACGTCATCGAGCTGAACGTGTGCTAGAACTCGGAGGTGCCGTAGTTTCGGTGCTTGATCGGTCGGGCCATGAAGACGTACGACTACATCAACCGCGTTGTGCTAACGCTTCCTCTTACGGTCTACAAGGGTATGTAGACAACACTCTCCCCTCTCGTTGCTATACATCACCATGATCTTGCGTGTGCGTAGGAAATTTTTTTGAAATTACTACGTAACCCAACAATTCCATCCTCCTATCATACGTGTGAATATGAAATGCTGTCTTTTTTTGTATATATTCCATCCTCCTATCAACTAGTTATGCAGAGCTAATTTTATTCATCTTCTTGTGGTTTTGACTTCATAAGGAAAAATCAAAAAATAGGAAGGAAAAGAGTAAGTTAGGGGATGTTGGTGGTCCTCCGCACCGGCGCAAACAGAGACTATCTAGATTTTCACCTGCTACTGCTAATGAAGTTGAAGTCCCAAGTCTACATGATGAGTTCATCTCCCGTACTCCATCGCAGGTGCTTGCTCTAAGTTGACAGTGTGATAATTGGTTTCATGTTGCATATGTTATCTAGCCTATATTTCTTCTATTTTGATTAAATTGCACCTGCTGAGTTCATACGTTATACATGTGCATATGACATGGCGTTCTGTGTCTAGAATACACTGCATCTATCTATCATACCATGTTCTTACATCAAAGTACTACTGTTGTGTATCCCGCATCAGTCACTCATGATTGGACACTTTTAACATGACAGTTTGATAGTGGTTGCATGTTGCATTGATTTCTACGTTGTACTGCTTCTAATTTTTCGAATTGCCACTTATGACAAGAGACTTTTAACTTGGCAGAGTAATATTGGTTGCATCTTTCATAAGGTGTCTAGCTTGCATCACTTCTATTTTCTTGAAAATCCTTCTGTTTAGTTTACACATCGTAGCTGTGAATATGTCATGCCGTCCTATTTTCCTTACATATTCCATCCTCATACGGTTGTCTTACATCAAAGTATTGCTTGTCTGTATCATGCATCAATGAGTTCTGAAGAGCGATTTTATTCTTTTGTGTTGTGGGTACGGCTTGACATGGCAAAGTCAAAAAAGAGCAAGGAAAATAATATAGTAGGGAGTGGTGTTACTCGTCTAGTGAAACGAAAAAGGATCGGTCGTCCAGATTTTGCTGGTACTTATAGTGCAGTAGAAGTTCCAAGTCCACCAGCTAAATCTACAAACCCAGTATCACCTGCTCCACCAGCTGCAGCATCCGCCTCAACTATACCAGCATCTCAACGAGTTACTCGTTCGTTTGCTCCGGAACTGGCCAGTTCCCAAGATGCTTTCAAACCTAACACTACTTTTGAAGCACTGCTGACACAACAGGACTTGGCAAGATCAGATGAACCTCATGAGCATCAACACCAAGATGGTACCTGACCGAGTCAAGTTGCAGTTGCATGCTCCTTTATATGTACTCTCACAGTTTGATGTACACTAACACTTTCCATATTCGTTGTTGAACTAGCACCACGACGCAAGCGGAAACAGACATCAGGGATAATGCTTGACAGATTAACAAAATCTAAAGGAGGAAGAATGGAGATCTATTTTGAGGCAGGTTTAGAAAGGCCACGTGATGCTACAGAGTCACCCAAGTTAGTATCAGAGGCAGTCGTTGCCGTTAGGTGTCATGCATGTATCCTCCCAACGTGGATCCAGTACAGGAATGAGAAAGACAATACCCAGTTTAACACCTTCCTTGACCATTTATCTGTAAGTAATGTTATTCATCGCAATTAGTAATATTGTCTTGCTCTGTCCCATACTTTCTAGCTTCCTCCTAATAAGACTCACATTCTTTTTTCAATAGATGAGGTTCAAGTTGGATCCGAAAGATGATGCAACTAAAAAAGCATGCACTCATGTTTTTCAGTCTGCTCTGCGACGGTATCGGTACCACCTTAGAAAATCTCACTTTGAAGGCAAGGCTAACAATGAAATCGCCCAAACATATCCAGTGGAATATATTACAGATGAACACTGGACAGCCCTCGTTAAACACTGGTCTAATCGAAAGTATCAGGTAGGCTATATGTATTTGATCAGACCACATATTGAAGTTGTATTTATGGATGTGCCTTACAAGTGTATCTTCTTCTAGGCTAACTGTTTGAAGAACAAGACCAACCATTCTAAAGTGAAATTCCAACAGAAAACAGGATCTCGTAGCTATATTGCACACTGCGAGGCTCATGTAAATAGCTGCTTCTTCCTTCTTTTTTCTATGCCATATTATCGTATCTATATTGACTTGTTCCAAACACAGAGGAAAGCCTGTGCGGACCAAAAAGAACCTGAATCGAATGCAGTGCAAATCTTCAAGGATTGCCACACCAGCAAGATGAAGGGCATGAGCACACCAGTTCAAGCCGCTGTTGTAAGTCCTTACTCCTCCTGCCTTTGAACTAATTGGTACTGTGATGTGTTCATTTAACTACTTGGTTTGTAGCCAATGTTAGTTACTCTGTTCACTTTTATACACAGTTGTCTTAACGTATCATTTCACCTTACATGGTTTAAAAGAGATGAAGGATATTCTTTTGGCCTTGATCTGTATTCTAATTGTTATGTTCACGTGCGCACACAATGATAAAATAGTCTGTTTGTTTTATATCTGTTTGCCCATGATATGAATGATGTCATACTATGTTCCTCCTACTTTAAACCATGTCTCTTTATCCTTAGATGTCAAAGAATGTGAGGAAATAGACAATACAGTAGGCATGCTACATGGACATATGTTTCGAAAGTGATTTTATTATGTAGTTGGCACTACAATACATGCTAATGTATTACAGTAGTTCACCAAAATAAGTTATGTATAAACGTGTAACCTACTTTGTTTGTTTTTGTCTTATTAGTAACTTAGCTGGTACACTAATCTACAAGTTCAAACTTTCAGGAAGCTATGGAAAAAATGATGGAACAGCCACAACCACCTGAAGGTGACGAGTCTACCACTGGCACAATGTCACCTCTTGCTGCAGTGCGTCAGTATCTCTCCAGTAACAGTGCAAAAAGCATCTTCCTGCGTAATTCTGGGTTGGTTGTGAAGGTAACCTCGTCCAAATCGCCTACTGAACAAAATCTTCCTACTAGACAGAGTGATGTATCTATGCTCCATACACAAGTCCAATCCTTAATGGACGTCATTTTGGAAACAAGAATAGTGGTTGACAAATGTCGTCAAGATATGAATGGTTTTGAAACCAGACTATCAGACATTCGCTTCGTTGTTCAAGAGCAATGGCGGAAAAAAGGTGAAGATCGTGCTGCTCCATCAGATTCTACAGCCTGAAACATTAGCACTCAGGTCAAATGGTATGTGCTTCTATACATCTGATGGTGCTTTTATCTGCAAGGACTGTAAACTTTATGCCAACAGGCCTTTTGTTGTGATACAACATTTATGCTGCTGCCAAAGGCTACAATAATTATGATGCTATTTTTGTATAATGTAGGTTTATCTTAGTAATGTATTCGGCTGAAAGCTTCATAGGAGCCCAACATGCCAACATTCGTCGGGCACATTCCAATTGGGCTAAAAACGCTTATGGGCCGAAATTTGCATGTAGCGCACTAAAAATATCTGGGCCTAATTCGGCATAAGATTTCATATTTTTTTGGTAGGCCTGTGCCCATGGTGGGCCTTTAACAGGGCTAAACGTAATTTGGGCCCTCAATAACAGTAGGCTGTTTACAGGTGTAAATATCTCGAGCCCATAAAAAACATGGGCCTTTAAAAGACCAAAAGTGAGATTGGGCCCATTTACGATGCGGATCTTTCACAGGCTGAAATTCGAATGGGCCGTAAATGCGCCGACCTAATACATGGGCCTTTAATAGGCCGGAAGTTTGGTCGGGCTAGATTATCGTCATTTTTATATGGTCCGTTAATGGGCCCGATGTGACATTGGGCCACATATGGCCCATGGGTTTTGTCCGACGTTAACAGGCCGAAAATCACAATAGGCCGAAAGTAGCCCAAATCTATGGCGGGCTGCTAATAGGCTAAATGTCAGACATGGCCGAATATGACCCTCCTTCACAGTTGTTTATGGGCCAAAAGTTTCAATGGCCTGTAAATGGGCCCAAATGAAGCAGGACCTTTAACAGGACGAAAATACACCGGGCCGTAATTTGGCCCATATACTTAGCGGACTGTTAACGGGCCAGAAGTGATCTTGGGCCGCGATGATGACAAGTTTAGGACAGGTCGTTGACGGGCCGATTTGACACTAGCCATATGGGCCTTAACTGAGAATGTTGGGCCTTTATCTGGGTTCGCCCATTATGGTCCGTAAAATCTCGTGGGCCTTTAGCTGGGCCGACCCATTATGGCCTGCAAAATCTCGTGGGCCTTTAGCTGGGCCGGCCCATTAAGATACAAAAAATCTCGTGGGCCTTTTGCTGGGCTGGCCCATTATGGACCGCAAAATCTTGTGGGCCTTTAGTTGGGCCGACCCATTTAAACTTTTTGGGCCACTTTTGGGCCGGTCCACGTGTCAGCATATCATAGGCGCATCTCGCCCATTGGATGAGTGACACCTATGCCTACGTGGAGCTGACACGTGTTTCTGTCAGCCAATCAGAATTTTACATGTGGAAAATGCCCATTGGTCCTGGCTGTTAACAGGTTATCGGATCCAAAACCTGACCCGATAGCTGAATAGCGTTCCGTTACGGTGGATGCCACGTGTCGGTCACCCTTGACGAAAGCACTTCTGTGCCGCGTGATTTATCTTCATGGAAGTGGACACTTCCATGATGATAATTTTGGTAATGTCATGGAACACTTCTACGACAGCACAAGTATGACTATCTTGATTCTGTCATAAATTTGTCATGGATGTACATGCATGACAGAAAACGTGACCTACTGTGACAAACACGTATCATCACGGAAGTGTATTTTTTTTGTAGTGAAAAGAGGTAGTACCCGAAGATGGATCTCCGACCGTCCGTGATTCTGGGGTTGATAATAAAGGCCCCAGACTGTCTGGCTCGCAGCCGACGGTGATTCTGGATACGGGTGAGCAGATCCCTTCAAAGGATGACTGTGCTCCTAGAGTGGCTTGCGGAGACCCAGCAGCTCCAGACATATTAGGGGACATGTTGCGAAATGCATCTGTCTCTGGGGAACAGCGTACCTTGATGGGTACAGTGGTTGAGAAGATTTTGTCCGCGAAGAGCGGATTAAATGAAGCCTTCATGAGCCTGCTGAAGGGCTTCGAGGTTTGTGATATAATGTTTTCATCTATGTTTTATTTGCAAAGATGCACCTGTGTATAGGTAGTAGCCCCTGAGACTCGGGTCGGCTTCCACTAGGAAGCGAACGCAGGATCAAAAAGAATTACTCAAGGACTGATCTAATGAACTTGAACGCAGGTTGTTTCCCCCCTAGCCACTTTCCAGACTATGGATATTGCCGAGCTGCAGCGGAAGCTTGATGTAGCAGGGGATGACCTTGCGTTAATCAATACGCGTCTTGACGAGTCACAAGGTATGTATTCGGGGTAATCCCCATACATTTTTGTGGTATAAGCATGATACTAAAATCTATATGTTGGAATATGCATGGCTGTAGATGGTGCTGCCGCCTTTGAAGGTCTTCGAGCGGAGCTAGCCCGGGCCAAGGTGCAGGCTCGATGTAGCAATGCGACTGCCGACAAGGCATCGGCTGAGTTAAAAGCCGAACAAGCTGCACGACGCTAAGACAAGGAGAAGATATCCATGATGGTGCTTGAACTAAAAAATGCTACTAGCCACTGCGAATTTCTAGAGAAGGAGAATAAAGCCATAACGGCTGAACTGAACAAGGCCTTACAAGAGGCAGGAGAAGGGCGGTCGGAATCAAGATAAGCCCGTGAGGAAATCCGGCAAGCTGGGGAGATTGCAGCTGGGAAACCCATTCTGCTACAGACTAAGTTCGCCAATCCGAACTATGCTCAGCTTGACCGAGTGTGGAGTTCTCTGGACGAGTTTTTAGACTTGCCGAAGAGTTCTTCCGATGCGGTGCAATATTATCAAGCGTGAGAGGGGTACACAATAGAGAAGCTTTTCTGGTCACAGTTTGGCGCATCAAAGCGCCCTCTGTTGCTAAATGAACAAATGTCCCAATGGGCCGAGCTTCATAGGATATCCGGCGCTGCCATGAAGAACGTCATAATCCGGTTGTGGCCAACCGAGCCTGCTCCGAATAGCTACTTCGGTTTGGTGCAAAGGCTTGTTGACGCGGTGCCGCGTCTCGACGCTGTGAAGCGGTCGACATGCATTGAGGGTGCACGAATGGCTTTTGCCTGAGTCAAGACATTCTGGGGGAAATGAAGGCCATCGATGTTGCGGCGAAGAGTCCATCCAAGGGCAAGGACCATCCGGAACCGGAGCATTACTTTGAAGACGTCCTAGAGGTCGGCCGCTTGATAGAGGGTCAGTGCTCGAAAGACATAATGTTCGAGTGAGGTGTATGAGAATTGTAAAAGACAATTTTATAGTTAATATATTTTTATTTTTTGCTCAAAATCTTGTATTCCTCGTGTGTGGCTGCTTTAAAATAATCTGAAAGTTTTCCAGTCGCCGGCTTCAGCCCCATCGTAGGAAGTATGGGGGTGTTCGGAAAAGCATTTAATTACTCTTTATCCAACGTCTTGGTCCATGAAGGAGGTGATAATGCGGCGAACCAGGCAATCGGACTATAGGGCATCAACCCTTTCACTTAGCCATAGGAGTTTTATGGTGGGGCTACGACATAGCCCCTGGTATGTATGCGGCGCATTATAGTATGGTGCCTTACATATTTGATCTGGAAAAGATCCCTCGTATGACACGAAGAAACGCTAAAGATTCCAATAAGTCGTCAAGTGGTTGACCAGCTCTCGCCGCATCATGACAGTCAGTTTTCGGCTTTCTCTACTAAGGTGCTTGACTAGATGAATTGGAAGCACAATCGCAGTAGTTCTCCCTTTACTACCCTAGCCGATGGAGCGGAACGTAGGTAGCAGGCACAGGAGCCGGGCAACCCAACTATTGGCCCAACATAATGATTCGGAGCTGATGCATATAAGGCCAAACTTGCGAAGCCGAAGTACGCTATAGAGCTGTTTGGACTTTTGCTGGCAACTCATTTGTTCCCATACCAAGCCCCTGGCAGGTTATGCTAGGGTATATCTGTGAAACAGCCATAGGAGCCATAGTCCTTGGCGAAACAACATGGATGATTAATTCAGATACTGTTTACTGGGACCTGAGCAATATGCCAATGATTACTTTATATATATAAAGACCACAACCCCGGCTATTTTACATGCTCGGGGTCGGAGGCGGAGGAAGAGGCATATTACAGGCTGGAAATAAAGAGTGCGGTATACAAAAAGTTATTTTGGACCTCCTATCGCACGTCTGCGCCGCCTGTCCTCGGTGAGGGGAATCCTTGATGGAAGTAACCCCTTAGGTGAGTGTACGGATCCAAACTCCAATAGAGTCAGTTTTAGATGTTTGCCCTGTTCGTCACCTATTTTTAAGAGATAGTGAAGGAATTAATGAAAAGAAAATATATAAAAAGTATTACGGGCATGCTTGCAGGCTTGTCCGTAGTGTGCTTCCGCCAATACACATGGTATCTTGAGTGCGTAGTTATGTATGCGTGGTACACATTTTGCGGGTGTATGAGGTGGGTGGCGGAAGCCGGACTGCTATGTCCGCTCTGGGAGTAATCGATCCTTGGGTGGAAATTGCTTCTGACCCCCGGTATTTCGTTGGTGAACCTCTCCATCGTCCTTGTCACCTTCCGGACTCCTCCCCTTGTGTTCGGCGTTGATCTTGCCGGCCTGCTTGAAGACCCAGAAGTATCTGTTCGTATGATTAGCTGGTTTATCGGGGTGTCCGTGAATCTTGCAGGGTCGGTCCAATATCCTGTCTAGGTTGGATGGTTCATCTCGGTTCGCCTTGAATGGCTTCTTTCGTTGGCCGGGCTTGGGATTGCTGAATCCGGCGTTGACCGCTGTGCCCGTGATCTTTCATTATCGTTGCAACTGTTGTATTTGCTTCGTCGTGGATTGCCGTTGCCGTCCCGGATTTCGGAAGTGCCCGGGTCACTGGCGTTGTTGCTTCTTCGAGCAAGCCAGCTGTCTTCTCCCACGCAAAAGCGGGTTATTAGAGCAGTAAGGGCTGTCATGGATTTAGGTCCTTCTTGACCGAGGTGGCGTGCAAGCCATTCGTCCTCGACGCTGTGTCTGAAGGCTGCGAGGGCTTCCACATCCAGACGGTCGATGATTTGGTTCTTTTTGACTAAGAACCGAGTCTAGAGCTTCCTGGCTGACTCTCCGGGCTGCTGGACTATGTGACTTAGGTCATCGGCATCCGGTGGCTGGACATATGTTCCTTGGAAGTTGTCAATGAAGGCTTCTTCCAAGTCTTCCTAGCTGCCTATGGAATTTTCAGGCAGGCTGTTTAACCAGTGTCGAGCTGGCCCTTTTAGCTTTAGTGTGAGGTATTTAATGGCATGGAGGTCGTCTCCACGGGCCATATGGATGTGGACGATTAAATATTCTATCCATACTACGGGATCGGTTGTTCCGTCATATGATTCAATATTGACGGGTTTGAATCCTTCGGGGAATTCATGATCCATTACTTCATCAGTGAAGCAAAGAGGGTGTGCGGCGCCTTTGTGTTGGGCCACACTACGACATAACTCCGAAGGAGTCCATTTGCGGTTTTCGGCTCGGGCGTGGCTAGGTTTGTCATGTCTGAATAGGTAGCCATCGCCGTGTGTCGAGGCATGCCCTTGCGATGTGTAGATCGATCTTGCATGTCCTGCTCTATTGTCCAAGTTCCGTCGAAAGTCATCTGTACGACCATGAGCTGTATTATTCTTGCCTTTACGGCGTGGTGGGGCGGGATGGGGTTCCGCTTGAGTTGCCTCTTTATCCGGACAGAGTTGTCGACGACATGCTACATTGTGTGATGATGGTACGGGCTCCAATGCCTCTTCATCAAACTGATGTAGCAATCTATGCTTCGGGTAGCTTTTGGCTAGGCCACTAAGGCTGTATTCTTCGGTGGCCAGGACTTTGGTCCATCTATCGTTGAGTAGGTCTTGGTCAGCTTGAAGCTGCTACTGTTTCTTTTTCAGGCTCCTGCTCGAGGGGCTCTTCGGGTATGATGAATTCTTTGTCGCCGAGGCTTACCTCATCTTTGATGAGCGGAAGGTAGTTGTCGTCCTCCGAATTGTCGCAGGGCAGGGCCTATTCATCGGGGCTAGCTTGCCAGTTTTCCTGTTCCTCCTGTTCGGATCTTGCTCCAACAGGGTCTACATTGTTTCGGCATCGTCCGAGGTACTATTTCCTCCGGTGCTGGCGTTGCTGCGATGTGACTTAGAGCGGCGTTTAGGGCGCCGATGCTTAGAGTGTGTCTTAGGAGTTTTATTGTCAACTGTGTCTTCTTTGTCATCATCGCTAGCTTTTTTAGGCGTATCAACCATATACACGTCGTACGAAGAGGTGGCCGTTCCACGTCTCGTGAATGGTAGGTCTTGGCCTTGCTCCTTATCGACATTGTCATCTATACCATCGATGTCTTCGGAGCCATCATCAAGCATGTTGGTTAAATCTTCGATAGTAGCTATGAAGTGGGTGGCGGGTGGGAAGCGAAGTTCTCCATTATCAGCCTCTAGCTCGAACCGGACATAGTTTGGCTATGAGTCCCCTGCTAAGGACAGGTTTTTTAATGAATTTAGAACGTCACCCAAGGGCGTGTGTTGGAAGATATCTGCGGCGCTGAACTCAAAGATCGATAACCGATCCAGCTCTGCACCCGCAGGCGTGCGTAGTTCGGGACTTATAGCCGGAGACGAGTCCGGAATTCCGTTGACGCGGACATTGCAAGGTGCTGAGTCCGTGTGCGGATCCAACGCCGCGGATTCTGCGGTTTCGGATGGCGCAATCTACTCCGGATCTAAGGTCGTAGCAATTATAGGAACCATCTCCTGAATATGGTCCGATGACAGATTTAAGTCGTGTTCATCGGAGCGAGGGGCAGCGATCGCCACGGTCTCAAATCCATTGAAGATCAAGTCCCCACAGATATCTGCAACGTAGTTTAAGCTTCCAAATCTGACCAGGTGGCCAGGGGCGTAGCTATCGATCTGCTCCAGGTGGCCAGGCGAGTTGGCCCGCAGTACGAAGCCTCCGAATACGAAAATCTATCTGGGGAGGAAGGTTTCTCCTTGGAGAGTGTCACTATAGATGATCTAAGGGCCATCAAACTCTTCTATCGACGGCACAGTGGAACTCTCAATGAAAGCACCAATGTCTGTGTCGAAACCGGCGGATCTCGGGTAGGGGGTCCCGAACTGTGCATCTAGGGTCGATGGTTATAGGAGACAGGGGACACGATGTTTACCCAGGTTCGGGCCCTCTCTATGGAGATAATACCCTACTTCCTGCTTGATTAATCTTGATGAATATGAGTATTACAAGAGTTGATCTACCACGAGATCGTAATGGCTAAACCCTAGAAGTCTAGCCTGTATGACTATGGTAATGAGTATTCAATCCTATAGACCTAACTCTCCGGTTTATATAGACACCGGAGGGATCTAGGGTTACATGAGGTCGGTTACATAAGAAGGAATCTTCATAGTTGGTCGCCAAGCTTGCCCTCCATGCCAAGGAGAGTCCAATCCGGACACGAGTACAGTCTTCGGCCTTCATGTCTTCACAGCCCACCACTCCGGCCCATGGATAACAGGTCGGACGCCTGAGGACTCCTTAGTCCAGGACTCCCTCACTCGCCCCGCCAACAACGAGGCAGAGGACATCGCCGGCTTAGCCGAGGCCCCACCCTGCCGG
Organism: Triticum aestivum; assembly: GCF_018294505.1. NCBI lineage: Eukaryota > Viridiplantae > Streptophyta > Magnoliopsida > Poales > Poaceae > Triticum > Triticum aestivum. Next base: position 260,263,704 of record NC_057798.1, on the reverse strand, counting down.
CAATGAGGGGGAGGATTTCCCCCGCTCCGCCGAGGCGCCGCCCAGCCAACAACGAGATAGAGGACATCGCCGGCTCCGTCGAGGCCCTGCCCCGCTGCTAACGAGGCCGCGCCACATAGAAAACAAGGAAGAGTAGAACACGGTAGGTCGCCGCCGCTCGGGTCCAAGTAAGGCCACCGCTGCTACCCTGCAGTTGAAGCCAAGCTAGGCAGGTTGACCATTGACGGCCGATTAGCTTCTTAGCGGCGACGTGGAGTCGGAGAGCTATGTTGGAGAAGGACGCTGCTTCAGTTACTTAACTGCAGGTACAGTTGGGTCACTGGCATGTGGGCCCAAGAGTAATCTGACCCACATGTAAGTGACGCAACTGCACCTGCTGTTATGTCACTTAAGCTCAGTCTGCTGGAGAAGAAGCTTCAGTTCGGCTCAGCCGGACACGGGTGCTACGGTTAATTAATTATACCTCTAGCGCACCCCTTTTTAGTTGAAGAATGTATGAAATGTAATGAAATCTGGCATGTTTATATGAAATCCGGCAGTGTATGAATGAATTTAGTTTGATTTGTTTGAATTCTTATATCACTTGCATTGGATGAACATGCAAAACAATACGTACTAGCATTATTCCCAGGGTAATCACCTTGTTTGCAGCAGTTTCACATGTACTCCCTCAGGTCCTTTTTAGTCTGCATATAAGTTTTGTCTGAAGTCAAAGTATCTCTACTTTGACCAATGTTATAGAAAAAAGTATTAACATTCACAATGTAAAATCAACTGACCTGAAAGAAATCTAATATGCGAAGTAAAAAGGAACAGAGGGAGTACAAAATTTAGCGTTCCTGTACATTGCAATCAACACACAGGCCTGGCAATTCATAGAGAACATTCAAAACAATCGATGATTATGCATCTCAGCGATTCACATGTCAGATCCAATATTTACTTCACAACTAAAGAATAAAGAAAAATCGATTGATGCTGCTAATAGCAAAGGGCGTCCCATTCAAAAATATCGAACGCATGTCTTCTTGCTAACATCAATGAGCAAAATTTGACAAGGTTGTCCCTAATGTCAAATGCGTGTTGTTTTGCGTACATCAATGAGCAAACTTTGACAATATTTTCCCATTCCAAAATATCAAATGCCTACGATTGTGGAATGGGTAGGGTTTGCCATCAGTTCGGACATTGACATGGCACCTCGTGCTAAATAAACCAGCTGTTCTTTTTGTGCAGTTCCACCAAAATCAACCAAATTCGTGCGTAGCTTGTATGATTTCACCTTTATATGTTGCAACACCTTGAACATATCGGCACCTACTTTCTTGTGGTGGAAATGAATGTTTTGAGAATATTCGATGTATTCGTGAACATTTTGTGCAGTTCCCATTGAAATCAAGCTATGCACCCCTATTTGCATAAATACAAAAAAAGTGATTAGTATAAATCAAACTATACTATGAAGTGAAAGTTTAAAGAGTCAACCTGCATGATCCACGCAGAGCACACATTTAAAAAAATGGAACTCACCGGAAGGAATTGTAAAACAACATTGTACTGGCCATCACAACAACAAAGATGGAGATCCGTGAGTCCTTCTGAGCTGAAGTTAGTTTGTTCTTGTGGGCAATAATGTAACCATCCTTCAACTGCTCCCTTCTTAAGAAGAGAGGCTTGACTTGCTGGCATAATCGGAACTAGGCACTTCATGTACTCCATATTCTTATTCAGAGGAGGATGATCCTATTGTGCAAAGACAAGAGGGCAACTAAATGCTAGCATCCCTGTTTGCTCAAAAAAAAGGAAAGGAAATATTTAAAACAACACAGATGAAGCACTTCTCAAGGACAATACCACTTTCTCATGACAATACCTAAACAATAGCACAACACCAATAGAGATGACAAAGCTCAATCATATGGATGAAATCCGTGGGCGAGTACCAACCTTTGTCAGGAGGCTTATTGTGTAGAGCATACAGATCAAGCACTTCTCCAGAACCATGTAGTGTTATCTACTGTGGTTGCCATGATTACTATATACTCCTCGATTAGTTTAATGTTTCCAACATCCTCTTGTGCAGTTCCACTAAAATATATGGTATCTTCAAAGAAGATCCCTGTTTGCACAAGTAGAGATAATTACATATTACATTAAGAGTGGCATCAAATCAGTGGCAAAACAATTGCTCTTTCCAGCCATAGCAATAAATTAAGATGCAAAACTATATCATTACTTGTGTCATCACAGTTCCAGTGCTTCATTACAGCACCGGCAGTTGATTTTTGTTTTTCTTCCGCTTGTTGTTCCCCTTCATCACTTGGTTCAATAATAGACAAGCTTCGCCTTCAACATAAGATTTGGCATGTCAATTAGGGAGCACAAGTGTCGGTGTACTAGAGTAGGGGTACCCCAGTATCCCGAACTTGTGCACGGGCAGTCGCAGCACCCCGCGGCAAGGCTTGCCGGGTAACCGCCAAGGTCCTCCGTGGTTCCTTTGGAGCCATTCAAGAACAAAGTATTCAGGCCAAGGAGACAAGGCCCCAACAAGAGGAGCTTGCCGGGAAGGCCAACCAAGGCATCTCAAGGAACTTGCCGCGACGTGCCACGCGTCCTGGCGAGGCCCGGTGAGCGACAAGCTTCCGGACGCGACAAGACAACGACCGCGGCAAGGCGCTTACCGCGGCAAGCTACCACTCTGTACCCGCGCTCCAGCACATCCACCAACGTGTCGCCCTGGGGCCTTTCCAGGCGCGCGTGGCGAGAGGCTGTGCAGCCAGCGGTACACGGTGGCCAGCGAAGCCGACAAGATTGCCATCGTGGCGAGCGGTGGCGTCCCTGACGGTCCCTTTTTGCACTGTTTGGGCGACGCAGACGGGCATTTAATGCCTTTGTCCCCTGCCGTCAGGGTTAGGTATGGTACACTGTACAGGTGGTTGTACCAACCGAAATTCCTTTTCCATTTTTACCCTTTCCTGTGTTGCCACCTGTCGGTGACCCCTTGAGCATATAAAAGGAGGCCCATGCGCAACGTAGAGGGGGTTGGAGGGGAGGAAAACACTCACGCTCGGTCTTGTTAGCAGCTAGTGTGTACTGTAGCACTCAGCGCTCCCGAGCAAGAACTCAATACACTCAGACATGCAGCAGTAGGAGTGTTATCTCTCCGGAGAGCTCCGAAGCTGGGTAAACTGCTCGTGTGCTTCGCCTCGATCCGCTCTTCGTGCGATCTCCGCCCCCCGCCGAACCGAAAGGGGCTCGGTCCGCTGGTCCCATAGGTGTTCGTGGATCAGTTTCCCCGACAACAAGTATAGCACTAAAAAACGACGTTAATTTTCAGATGAACCTAGCAAAATACAGGCCAAAAGTTGTGAAATATCCTTATCTTACCTCAATGGGATATTATGATGCACATACAGATTGGAAGTCTTGTATCCATTTGTGCAGTTCCCTAAAATCAAGCAACATTAGCGTACAAGTAGCACAACATATGAAAGCACACTGCACAATCATGTGAAAGAAGGCAAGTACCGACCTCTCATGACGCAGAATTCAAACAACTCACAAGAAGAAGATCTGAACCAAATTTTCCAACACGGATAGGAAGTAAGATCTCCTCTTGTGCAGTTCCACTAAGATCAAGCAATCAAGCAACATTGTCGGTGTGACATTTTTGTTGAACTGCACAAAACACTCTTAAAACAAAAGTGTTTTGTGCAGTGCAACAAAAGGTGCAAAGGAAACAACTAGTGGTCAATAACGGTTGATGACACAGAAGCCAACAAAAAGAAGCATCTAACTTATCTAAATGGGAAAGAAAGCAAGACAATAGCATTTCTCAAAAGGTTCCATTGATTAATATTAACAGAGAGATTATATTAACAATAAAATTTGTTAAACATGTAATTTGCTTTTAACTATGACATTGCATCAATTTTCTAGCAGCATTATTAGAGGGTGTTTGTTTACAGGGACATTTTGGTGTAAGGACTAAAAAAAGTCCGTGTCAGTCCCATCTAAACCAAACAGGAGGGACTTTTAGGGACTAAAGAAAGAAGACCCCGAGGGAGAGTCTTTTTGGGACTTTTTCCAACAGTTGCCCCTGCCCCGCATCGCAGCTTGTCTCTATTAGTTCATTACTAGGGGTAACATGGTCTTTTAGCATGTCATTTAATAACCTCTAGTCCATGTTTAGACCTTGGAACCAAGCAGGTAGGGACTAGGGAGTTTTTAACCAAACCGGACCTTAGATTAACAACAGCTAAAGAGTTGCACGGGACAGTGGATGCACCAGCACCAGGTGCATCTATCGATGTATGAAGGGGTGATGCATAGGCTGTTGCAACAAAGAACAAAAACAACCAAGGAGCATATTTGTGTTGGTCCCAGTTTTGTTATCTTTAGACACCTTTCCCTATGTGAGCGCAACAAATCTAGTCCCTCTCAAACTCTACAACCTTGTCCCCAAAACAAAAGATCAGTTTGTTACAAATGTGCATACTGTGTTTGTCGTTGTTTCCCCTTTTCGATCAACATAGGTGATGGATAGCCATTTTGTACTAGTACTTCCCCCCCTTCCTTTCCTCTTTGAACCACGTCCTAGATTCATGCTATACAACTTTCCCCACTACTTTCCTGTTTGATCCAACACCTAGATTCGAGTGCAGAAGCGGAAAAAGCCCACATGCAGCTAGAGCAATGCATGTGGAATAAGTAAATTATACCTTCAGGTTCTTGGGGTGTGGTTCGGTGGGCGACCGGAGGCCGTTCGGCCCACACTATGTACGGCGGCGAGGAAGAAGGGGTCGGAGGCCCTCCCGCGCCGCCGCTGGGTGAAAGAGAACAGCTGCGCTAGTAGTGGATTCCCTCCCTCGCCAACGGCGACATCGTTAAGCCGCCTTCCCTCCCCGACGGATGGATCCTGCCGACTCTTTGACCAGCAGTGAGGGGAGAGAGAGGCTAATGAAGTCTTGTTTAGATCTGGAGAGGGTGAGAGAGTGTGAAGAGATCAACTACAAGCGTTGAGGCTCCAGCGTGTATATATATACTAGAGAGAGTGTCAAGAGTGCAAACCCTAGAAAACAAGCGCCGAGGCTGTATCGTATACATGATGAGGTGATTATACGGTCACTACGAGATCGTATAGCTCCGTATCCATCCATTTTGACCAGTCAAAGAATCCTCCTGGCACCGCCGTAGATCACTTTCTCTCTCTTTCATGCGGGGCCTACCTGTCATTGGGTGGAAGAAAGAAGTCAAACAAAAATAAAATTATGCTCAAGTGTAGTTATCGAACCCGAGACCTCAAGTTTGATGAGCGAACAGGCTAACCAGCTACACCACCCCCATGTTATGTTTAACGAGAGGAAAGTAACCTTTAATACATTCCTGCATTCGTGTGACAAGCATGCCGTGTTTTTTTTTGCGTGGGAGTCATTGGGATTTAAATCATCATCGTGTCATGTATCTTTGGTGGTAAGGTCTTTTGGGATTTAAAGCAGTGTTGGTAGTATAGAAATAATGCAGCCTTGGTCACCTTACTTTTCTCCATGTAGTACATTGGGTCCCACCAGTCAGGGGGTTAAACAAACAAATTAATAAGAAAAAAATAAAAGCGCCATTGGTGTATCTTACCTCACACATCTCGCTACTGCTCGTGAACACTGTCCAATTGATCCCTCTGTTTGCTCACGTACTATTTTAAGTGAATCCTTATTATAACATGCACACAATTTTGGACACTTGTATTTGACCTAACTCAGTGTGCCACCGAATCTCATAATACTCCCTCCGTCTAGGTGTAATAAGTCACGTTAGAAGGTGCAGCGGGACCAAGGTGCAACCAGATTTTTTTTCGAAACAAGGTGCAAGAAGATTGGATGAGAAGGAGAAACTTGACCGGTCCTTCCTCCAATCAAAGCCATGATTTCTGTCTCTAAACGCAACAATTAATCACAACAACTAAGAGATTCCGTTTTAGCTACCATGCAGGGCCATGTATTAACTCGCATGCATCAACGCGTAGTTGCGCTCCATGCATTGGGTTTCTGGGGTAGATAACAAGGCAGAGTAAGGATCGTTTGGTTACATTGCTAGGATGGTCATAGTGGTGAGTAACTTGGACTAGTAACATGCATATGTTACTAGTCTATGTTACTACTTTCATAGTAGGTAGTAACATATGGATTGTAACATGCAAGTCTTCATTAATTGAGATATAGACTCATTTTACCTCGGCGTGTGTGTGTGTGTGTGTGTGTGTGTGTGTGTGTGTGTGTTTAATAGCATGTGTGTGTTAGAGAGAGCGACACGTCGACCTACTCCTCCAGAGACATGGTGTGTAGTGTATGATTTAGCCGCGAGAGTCGGTGCATCCTCTCATTTCTGGGCGTTCGGTCAGGACAGGCGGGACAGCTGCCACGCTCGCTCCTGACCAGCCTAGCCCACCAAAGCCCCTCCATCGCCCGTGCACGCTTCCCGCCCGAAACAGTCAGCACCGCTCCAAAGAATCGGCGCCGCATTCGTGCCTGGGTAGAGTGGACGCGACCTCTCACTGGTGCCTGCGTTGAAGGGAGAAGAGGATTCAAGAGTGATGGTTGCTTCGTCCGTCCAACTTACTGCTAGGTCTATGTGATTTAACGGCTCATTGGTCATTATTACTAAGGTGGTAGGACTGCTGCATGTCCCATGATTTCGGCGAAAGGAGGTACTACTAGATTACAATTTTCTCCATTCTCGGCAGAGGAGTGCGAGAGCAGTGAAAACACGCAGGCTCAGTGATTACATGCCCACCTCACACTATCACCATATTTTCTGGACATCGTGCGACACCTAACTCTTTACATAGTACTAGTATAGTACGTACTTTAATTTATCAGCGAGATAAATTTGTACAATGCTATGAAGCTTCCAGCTTCTGTTTCATGTATCTTGTGTCCAAGGTTGTCCGTTGCAACATTTCATCAAATACAAAGGAGACTATCATGCATGCTATTGCATCTCAATGACTAACAGATCATAGCCAATATGTACTCCCTTAGTTCCAAAATAAGTGTCTCAACTTTATGCAAACTTTAGTACAAAGTTGTACTACTACTAAAGTTGACACTTATTTTGGAATAGAGACAGCTAAAGAAAAAAAGATCCATGGAGTCCCTAGCCCTTGAACCATAAACCATAACCAGGCTTTAATTTGCTGGCAACATTGGAGCTTCCAAAGAAATGAAGTTTACAACCCTTTGACCATTGGATTATTTTGTGCAGTTTCACCAAAATCAAGATGAGCATCCCTGTGGAAAAGAAATTGAAGAAGCGTGATTAGAATAATATTACTGGGACTAGTTGATGAGACATAAACTCATCACAAATACAGTACGTAGAAGCCAGTAGAGGTATGTGCGGGGCAAACAAGTAGGGAAATATCCACATGGAGTGATGTGGGCAGCTGGAGCAATGGTGCAAGCCGACTGTAAAGGGAGTTGTACCCGAGGGATGTCGGGACGTAGCTCAACCTAGAGGAGGGCAGCGGGAGGAGGCAACTGCCCACGTCGCTGCAGTGAGCAATGGACGAAGGTAACCTCACCAGCCTTGTGAGAGAGAACGGTGGGGACCCCTGATCGGGACGTGCCGACAGTGGGTTTTCGCCATCGGCGACGGCGACCGCATCTACACTAAGCATCCACCCCTTTCGCCGACGGACGTGATCCGCTGGGATGTTAGAGATGTGGCCACAATCATTTTGTGAGAGAGAGTATGAAGACTGAAGAGAGCAACCCCAGCAAGTAACCGTGTAGGCTCGTCCTGCCTATGTATATAGTGGAGCAGTTTCCTTTTCTCTCCATATGAACCTATTTATATTGCGTATGTGACATTGAAGGAAAAAACTTTATTTATAAATGACGCGACACCTACTACTCGTTCTCCTATAAACCTTGCGCTTGGCATCTCCAAAATATTAACCTTGCGATTGGCTCTTCGCCTCTTCGGGAAGTCGAGAAATAATGGTACTGCAGTATATATCATTCTGGCTATATGAGACCGAATGAATTGCTGCACGTCCACCACATGGGCGAGGGTCGAGGGGCGAGGGACAGTGCGTACTATTACGTCCATTTCAATATGGACTACATACGGAGCAAAATGAGTGAATCTACACTCTAAAATATGTCTATATATGTTAGTGTTTGGAGTATGTACTAGTAGTCATATTGAAATCTACTAAAGGACATATATTCCAAACAATATGGTAATCTCTCTAACCAAGGTAGGGGCGAGGAGTAAACGGAGGGAGTAGAATTTTCTCCTTGTCCTGCGAGCCACCGCGCGCGTGGCCGAGGGAGCGGGCATAAGGCGTATTAGTAAGCAAGCTTCACCTCATCCTATGAGCCACCACACCCGTGGGCGGGGGAGATGACATACTAAGCAAGATTCTCCTTGTTCTGCGAGTTGACGGGACACATCAAAAGTAGTCTAGTGTATAGAGCCTTGCCTCTAGGGTAGGCCCCACATGGTTTGCTTCTTTTTTAACATAACGTGTCAAGTCGCAATTTGTTTGTTCACCCATCATAGATGATCCTCCATCAAGTGGACAACCAGTACACGTGTCAAATTACCACTTGGGCTGCCTCTTCGTACAGAAATGAACTCCACCGTGTACCTGTGCGGGTGTGGTTGGGAAAGAGACGGGAGTACATGCACCGTGCGTGCACCTCTTCTCTTCTGGCACGTCCCCCACCTATGTGGGTGTGTGTGAGAGAGATACAAACCTAGACAAATGGCGTGTGTGTTCGTGAGTGTTTTTTGTTTTTGGGGGGGGTGGTGATTTCGTGAATGTATTTGTGGGAATATATGTCGATGACATCTAAAACAAAATTTTGCATGCAATGTGTGTGAAATAGAGGCATATCCATATCATATAGAGAGGTCCAGAGGGGGCAATCCACGAGAAGAGAGGGAGGGGTCATAGATATTGATAGAGTCGAAGAGAGAATCAAGTGGGTGGCTGCGACATGGATGAAGAGAACCATCAAAATTGTGTGTGTGTAAGTCAAAGATATAGGGCGACTGACCTACCAGAACGTCAGAGGGCACATGGCAAGTTTGTGTGTGGCAGGGAGACATGACTAGAGCGCTCGATGTATCGGTGTGTGTGTGTGGGGGGGGGGGGTGGCAGAGGCCTAACTAACAGGTAGAATGACTCGTATATTTGTTGAGAAGGAGAGACCCAACTATGCCTTGAGGGAGATGGGTCGACATCCATACATAATTAAAGGACGGGAAATAGGTTGGGACAAAGAGAGAGAGAGAGAGAGAGAGAGAGAGGAGAGAGAGAGGGAGGGAGAGGGGTAGAGTGTTGGATGGTGATGGAGTTGCTTCTCGAAGATGGTGGGATAGGCCTACTAGAGAAACTGAGGGTAGAACTGCAATATTATCAATAAGAGTGGGGATGTGTTTCTATGTGTGCCTGTGCGTGATAGATCTGTCGGGACGCATGCATGGATGATGAAGGGGAACCATGTGTTTGCTAAGCAAACCTAACTAGATCGGTAGATCAATTGTTGTTTGTCGTAGGAAGGGAGAGACATAACTAATGAGGTAGATCGATCGACGCGTGGGGGAAAACGAGTTATAAGGACCTAACTAGCTATATGTATAGCGGGAGATCCGTCGGTGTACATCCATTTGTTGGAGGCAAATAAGTCCCAACGAGACGGATAGACAGAGAGAATGGAGCTCGGAGGTGGTGCGAGAGGCCGAGCTACTAGCTAGATAGGGGGAGGAGTGTGCGGTTGTGAGATTGATGAAAAGAGGGGCGAGAGTTTACACGTGTGTGGGACCGTACGAGAGACACGAGGCATGGACACAGAAAGGAGGAGATGGAAGGTGCATGTGTACGTATGTTGTAGGCAGACGCTGGAGAGGTTTATCGATCGGTGTGTGTCGGAAAGGAGTTGTGGAGACTGTGGGAGAACGACCTAAAGAAAATAAAATGAATGTGCGCGATGGATAGAATGCCGAGGGAGGGGGAGGGGGAGGAGGGCGTGTGCATGCATGAGAGAAATTTAGTGCTTGCTACAAAGGTTAGAGGATTGTGTGGGTGTAAGAGACTAACAAACATCATAATTTGATATGAAAGTGGATTCATATATTTGAATAGGAGATCATAGTATTATAAACATATGCATGCATGAATATAGCGGTGATACGCGTGTTGTGGTTTTGCACATGTTATACCATAATGTGATAATGCATGGCGTTTGCAACTCACAGCTAAATGTCGAACAATCTAAACCATACTATATATCGAACAATCTAAACCATACTATATATCAAACAATCTCACACTTTATTTGAATTTGTGATAATGTGTGGTGTTTGCAGGTTACAACTAAATATCAAACAACCCAAACAATACTATATATCGAACAATCTCACATTTTATTTGAATTTGTGGTAATGTGTGGTGTTTGCAACTCACATGTAAATACTTGTAGGCGTAGAGGGTGGGGCACCATAAATTATGTGATAAACACATTATACATATGAGACATGGTTTAGATTATGAAGATATAGCTAGATCTTGAAAAGTACTATGATTTGAAATCAACGTAAAGTGGATTCAAAAAATCGAGTTCGGGTTCATATCTAACTCGAGAGTAATCATGTGGTGTGCTGTGAAGATAATACACAAACAATGATTTAACTTGTCAATAATGATGATTGTAGATCTTATTAAAATACAGAAACGAATTCAAATGGTTTGACTTCACAACAATCATTATTGTAGATCTTATTCAAATAGAGAAACGAGTTCAAATTTAGTTCATATAGAAGCGGTAGTATATACGTTTGGAATGCACTAAAACGTTCATTTGAGTAGCAGGTTGCATGCATTATACACGTAGCGAAATATTTTAATTGAAAAAACATGAATTCAATGTTTTGAATGACATTTGTAGTGCGAATTGATTTGGTAAGTACATGGGACTAGACTCTCTTGTGTGCTGCGAATTGATTTCTTTTTGTTTTTTCGTCGATGGAAGTGCAAATTGATTTGGTACAGTACATGTTGGGCTTGTTCGGAAATTTCAACATATGCCTTGTTACCCCGAAATATTTAAGATATATCTTTGTCTCGTTGTGCTCCGACAACTCCCTCCATCTCAACAAACGCCTTGCTATTCAAAAATTGCAACGCGCGCGAAAACTCCCACCTCCTGTGAAAACCGACACGCAAAATGCCCGTGATACCCCTGAACCAAAAGAACCTCCTAGCTCAAATCGGTGGGGGGTAATTTCATAACTTACCCCACATTTCGGACAAGCGCGTCCCAAAGCCATGGTTCCCTACTCCCATCCCATCCGCCCACCCATTCGTACACCGAGGCCGCGAAAACCCGCGAAGCCCCACACCCTCCTCCGTCCGCCACCCAGCCGGAGCTTCTTCCCTGACGATGTCGTCCATAGCAACACCTCGATGTCCCTCATCCACCGTACCGGATAAGGATCCGTCGTCGATCTCATCGTCCCGCCGGTTCAGCCACCCTGTCCTCCACCTCCAAGGAGCTGCCCCGACATTCACCTCGTCTTCCGCGCCACCTCCATTCCCACACTATCGTCTTTACCTACACCACTAGAAGATCATCATCATCACCATTTCCTCGGATGAAGTTGAGGCCTAATCGGCGCCACCAAAGAGGTTGTACACTTATCGCCGCATTTTCTTCTTGTTTCGATCTCACGGTGCTGCCGGTTCTCAGTCCCAAGCCTCCACAGCGCGGCTCCATCAACGGCGGCGTCGCCGTCCACTTCCTCCACGGTGTCGCTCCCTCGGCGGTGACGTCCAAATCAGTAGGAGCTGTTGCTGCTTTAGCTCTCGCTCGCGCTGCTGCTCTGTTCTTGCTCTTGGTCCCCTCCTTAGTCTGCTCTTGCTATTGCTCTTGCTCTTGCTCGCGCTGCTGCTCTCGCTCTTGCTCTTGCTTGCAATGCTACTCCGATTTAGCTACACTTCAGTCGACTGCTACGTTTTGAGCTTGCGTTGGTTTTCCTTGAAGAGGAAAGGGTGATGCAGCAATAGTAGCGTAAGTATTTCCCTCAGTTTTTGAGAACCAAGGTATCAATCCAGTAGGAGGCTCCTCAAAAGTCCCACGCACCTACACAAACAAACAAAGAACTCGCAACCAACGCAATAAAGGGGTTGTCAATCCCTTCACGGCCACTTGCGAAAGTGAGATCCGATAGAGATAGTATGATAAGATAGATATATTTTTGGTATTTTATAATATAGATACAAAAAGTAAAGATGCAAATAAAATTAGATTGAAAGCAAATATGATAAAAGATAGACCCGGGGGCCATCGGTTTCACTAGTGGCTTCTCTCAAGATAGCATAAGTATTACGGTGGGTGAACAAATTACTGTCGAGCAATTGATAGAAAAGCGAATAATTATGAGATTATCTAGGCATGATCATGTATATAGGCATCACGTCCGCAACAAGTAGACTGACTCCTGCCTACATCTACTATTATTACTCCACACATCGACCGACTCCTGCCTGCATCTAGAATATTAAGTTCATAAAGAACAGAGTAACACATTAAGCAAGATGACATGATGTAGAGGGATAAATCAAGCAATATGATATAAACCCCATCTTTTTATCTGCGATGGCAACAATACAATACGTGCCTTGCAACCCTTTCTGTCACTGGGTAAGGACACCGCAAGATTGAACCCAAAGTTAAGCACTTCTCCCATGGCAAGAAAGATCAATCTAGTAGGCCAAACCAAACTGATAATTCGAAGAGACTTGCAAAGATAGCTCAATCATACATAAAAGAATTCAGAGAAGATTCAATTGTTTCTGATAGATAAACTTGATCATAAACCCACAATTCATCGGATCTCGACAAACACACCGCAAAAAGAGTTTACATCGAATAGATCTCCACAAGAGAGGGGGAGAACATTGTATTGAGATCCAAAAAGAGAGAAGAAGCCATCTAGCTCATAACTATGGACCCGAAGGTTTGTGGTAAACTACTCACAACTCATCAGAGGAGCTATGGTGTTGATGTAGAAGCCCTCCATGGTCGATTCCCCTCTGGCGGAGCGCTGTCGAAGGCTCCAAGATGGGATCTCGCGGATACAGAAGGTTACTGCGGTGGAAGTTGCGTTTCGTTGGCTCCCTGGATGTTTTCAGGGTACGTAGGCTTATATATGAGGAAGAAGTACGTTGGTGGCCGCCCGAGGGGTCCACGAGATAGGGGGCGTGCCCAGAGGGGGTGGGTGCGCCCTCCTGTCTCGTGGCCGCCTCGGCTGCTTCTTGACTTGCACTCCAAGTCCTATGGATCACATTTGTTCCAAAAATCACGCTCCCGAAGGTTTCATTCCGTTTGGACTCCGTTTGATATTACTTTTCTTCGAAATACTGAAATAGGCAAAAAAACAGCAATACGGGCTGGGCCTCCGGTTAGTAGGTTAGTCCCAAAAATGATATAAATGTGTAAAATAAAGCCCATAAACATCCAAAAAGGGTAATATAATAGCATGGAACAATAAAAAATTATGGATACGTCGGAGACGTATCAAGCATCCCCAAGCTTAATTCCTGCTCGTCCTCGAGTAGGTAAATGATAAAAACAGAATTTTTGATGTGGAATGCTACCTAGCATAATTCTCAATGTAATTTTCTTTATTGTCGCATGAATGTTCAGATCCAAATGATTCAAGATAAAAGCTTATAAAACATAAAAATAATAATGCTTCAGAGCATACTAACAAATAATCATGTCCTATCAAAATAGCATAGCCAAAGAAAGCTTATCCCTACAAAATCATATAGTTAGGCCATGCTACATTTTCATTACACAAAATACTCCCATCATGCACAACCCCGGTTTCAGCCAAGCAATTGGTTCATACTTTTTAACGCGCTTCAGCTTTTTTCAACTCTTACGCAATACATGAGCGTAAGCCATGGACATAGCACTAAGGTGGTAAAAGATGGTGGTTGTGAGGACAAAAAGAGGGATAAAATAGTCTCACATCAACTAGGCATATCAACGGGCTATGGAGATGCCCATCAATAGATATCAATGTGAGTGAGTAGGGATTGCCATGCAACGGATGCACTAGAGCTATAAATATATGAAAGCTCAACAAAAGAAACTAAGTGGGTGTGCATCCAACTTGCTTGCTCACGAAGACCTAGGGCATTTTGAGGAAGCCCATCATTGGAATATACAAGCCAAGTTCTATAATGAAAAATTCCCACTTAGTATATGAAAGTGACAACATAGGAGACTCTCTATCATGAAGATCATGGTGCTACTTTGAAGCACAAGTGTGGAAAAAGAGATAGTAGCATTGTCCTTTCTCTCTTTTTCTCTCATTTTATTTTTTTTATTTTTTATTTTTCTTTTCTTTTTCTTTTATTTCTTTGGCCTTTCTTTTTTTTCTTTCTTTTTAGCCTTTCTCTTTTTTTCTTTTTTCTTTTCTTTTTGTAAAGTCCGAAGTCTCATCCCGACTTGTGGGGGAATCATAGTCTTCATCATCCTTTCCTCACTGAGACAATGCTCTAATAATGAAGATCATCACACTTTTATTGATTTACAACTCAAGAATTACAACTTAAAGCTAGAACAAGATATTACTCTATATGAATGCCTCCGGCGGTGTACCGGGATATGCAATGAATTAAGAGCGACATGTATGAAAATTATGAAGGTGGCCTTTCCACAAATACGATGTCAACTACATGATCATGCAAAGAGCAATATGACAATGATGAAACGTGTCATACTAAATGGAACGGTGGAAAGTTGCATGGCAATATATCTCAGAATGGCTATGCAAATGCCATAATAGGTAGGTATGGTGGCTGTCTTGAGGAAGGTAAATAATGGGTGCATGATACCGGCGAAAGTTGCGCGGTATAATAGAGGCTAGCAAAGTGGAAGGATGAGTGTGCGTATATCCATGGAATCACATTAGTCATAAAGAACTAATATACTTATTGCAAAAGTCTACTTGCCCTCGAAGCAAAGTACTACTACGCATGCTCCTAGGGGAAGGGTTGGTAGGAGTTAACCATCGCGCGATCCCGACCTCCACTCATAAGGAAGACAATCAAAAGAGCACCTCATGCAACAAATTTGTCACACAACTTTTACCATACGTGCACGCTACGGGACTTGCCAACTTCAACAAAAGTATTTATCAATTTCATAATTACCCACTAGCATGACCCTAACATTACTACCTTTAAATCTCAAAACAATTATCAAGCATCAAATTGATCATAGCATCCAATTCACTTCCTATGATAGTTTTTATTATACCCAACTTGGATGCTCATCATTCTAGGACCAAATTTGTAACCATAGAAAATACCATGCTGTTCTAAAAGACTCTCAAAATAATATAAGTGAAGCATGAGAGACTAGAAATTTCTTCAAAATTAATCCACCGTCGTGCTCTAAAAGATATAAGTGAAGTACTAGAGCAAAAACTATCAAGCTCAAAAGATATAAGTGAAGTACATAGAGTATTCTAGCAAATTCTAATCAAGTAGGCTTCTCCCAAAAGGTGTGTACAGCAAGTATGATTGTGGTAAACTAAAAAGCAAAGACTAATATAATACACAACGCTCCAAGCAAAACACATATCATGTGGTGAATAAAAATATAGCTCCAAGTAAAGTTACCAATCAACGAAGACGAAAGAGGGGATGCCTTCCCGGGGCATCCCCAAGCTTAGGGTTTTGTCTATCCTTGAATATCTTGGGGTGCCACGGGAATCCCCAAGCTTAGGCTCTTGCCACTCCTTATTCCATAGTCCATAAAAGTTTTTACCCAAAACTTGAAAACTTCACAACACAAAACTCAACAGGAAATCTTATAAGCTCCGTTAGTGAAACAAAACAAAACCACCACATAAGGTACTGTAATGAAATCATTCTTTATTTATTTTGGTGTTAAACCTACTGTATCCAATTTCTCTATGTTTATAAACTATTTTACTAGCCATAGATGCATCAAAATAAGCAAACAACACACGAAAAACAGAATCTGTCAGAAACAGAACAGTCTGTAGCAATCCGTAACTAACGCAAACTTATGGAACTCTAAAATTCCTACCAAAATAGGAAGTCCTGGAAAATTTGTCTCTTGATCAGCAGAAAAAAGAATCAACGCAAAATCACGTTTCTGTGATGTAACAAAACTAAATTCGTGCGCACAAAGTTTCTGTTTTTCAGCAGAATCAAATCAACTATCATCATAGGTTATCCTATAGGTTCTACTTGGCACAAACACTAATTAAAAGATAAAAACACATCTAAAAAGAAGGTAGATGAAAAAATTATTACTAAACAGGAACAAAAATAAAAAACACAGAGAAAATTGGGTTGCCTCCCAACTAGCGCTATCGTTTAACGCCCCTAGCTAGGCATAAAAGCGAAGATAGAACTAAGTAGTGCCATCTTTGGCACTCATCTTTTTAATGGAGTTATGCTCAAGTCCGGGAGGCTCTTTGGGTTTCCCTTCATGCTCAGAGATCCTTTGATCTAAGACATTCAATCGCTTATTGTAAAGTGTGATCAAACTATTCATGCAGTTGACACTCCCAACAATATTCTTAAAAGGTTCAACAAGCTTTTGCAATTCAAGTAATTTCTCTACAATTTGGGCTCCTTCAAGAGAGAAGGGTGTTCCGTTTTGTCGGGGAAGTACTCCTACTATACCCTCTATAATTTCATAAGCAGAACTAAGATCAATTTCAATAAATTCCCCTTTTGCGGCACAATCAAGGAGTTTCTTGTGGGGTAAGGTTAACCCAACATAAAAAGTGCGAATTAAAATATTGAAATCTCCTTCTAAAGCACAACTACAAAAAGATTCTAACATCCTAAACAAATCATCTTTTAAATTTTCACCTTGTCTTTGCTTGAAGTGGAGAACTTCAAAATCGGGAGACGAAGGGATAAAGACTGAGCTAGCCATAACGACAAGGTAAACGATCTAACACACGAGCAAACAGAAAAAGGCAAGCGAAAGAGAGGAGGAGATTGGGATAGAGAGGGCGAATAAAACGGCAAGGGTGAAGTGGGGGAGAGGAAAACGAGAGGCAAATGGCAAGTAATGTAAATGCGAGGGATATGGGTTTGTGATGGGTACTTGGTATGTCTTGACTTGAGTGAAGACCTCCTCGGCAACGGCGCCAGAAATCCTTCTTGATACGTCTTGAGCTTGCGTTGGTTTTCCTTGAAGAGGAAAGGGTGATGCGGCAATAGTAGCGTAAGTATTTCCCTTAGTTTTTGAGAACCAAGGTATCAATCCAGTAGGAGGCTCCACAAAAGTCCCACGCACCTACACAAACAAACAAAGAACTCGCAACCAACGCAATAAAGGGGTTGTCAATCCCTTCACGGCCACTTGCGAAAGAGAGATCTGGTAGAGATAGTATGATAAGATAGATATATTTTTGGTATTTTATAATATAGATACAAAAAGTAAAGATGCAAATAAAAGTAGATTGAAAGCAAATATGATAAAAGATAGACCCGGGGGCCATATGTTTCACTAGTGGCTTCTCTCAAGATAGCATAAGTATTACGGTGGGTGAACAAATTACTGTTGAGCAATTGATAGAAAAGCGAATAATTATGAGATTATCTAGGCATGATCATGTATATAGGCGTCACGTCCGCAATAAGTAGACCGACTCCTGCCTGCATCTACTACTATTACTCCACACATCGACCGACTCCTGCCTACATCTAGAGTATTAAGTTCATAAAGAACAGAGTAACACATTAAGCAAGATGACATGATGTAGAGGGATAAACTCAAGCAATATGATATAAACCCCATCTTTTTATCCTCGATGGCAACAATACAATACGTGCCTTGCAACCCTTTCTGTCACTGTGTAAGGACACCGCAAGATTGAAACCAAAGTAAGCACTTCTCCCATGGCAAGAAAGATCAATCTAGTAGACCAAACCAAACTGATAATTCGAAGAGACTTGCAAAGATAACTCAATCATACATAAAATAATTCAGAGAAGATTCAATTATTTCTCAAAGATAAACTTGATCATAAACCCACAATTCATCGGATCTCGACAAACACACCGCAAAAAAGAGTTTACATCGAATAGATCTCCACAAAAGAGGGGGAGAACATTGTATTGAGATCCAAAAAGAAACAACAAGCCATCTAGCTCATAACTATGGACCCGAAGGTTTGTGGTAAACTACTCACAACTCATCAGAGGAGCTATGGTGTTGATGTAGAAGCCCTCCATGGTCGATTCCCCTCTGGCGGAGCGCCGTCGAAGGCTCCAAGATGGGATCTCGCGGATACAGAAGGTTACTGCGGTGGAAGTTGCGTTTCGTTGGCTCCCTGGATGTTTTCAGGGTACGTAGGCTTATATATGAGGAAGAAGTACGTTGGTGGCCGCCCGAGGGGTCCACGAGATAGGGGGCGCGCCCAGAGGGGGTGGGCGCGCCCTCCTGTCTTGTGGCCGCCTCGGCTGCTTCTTGACTTGCACTCCAAGTCCTATGGATCACATTTGTTCCAAAAATCACGCTCCCGAAGGTTTCATTCCGTTTGGACTCCATTTGATATTCCTTTTCTTCGAAATACTGAAATAGGCAAAAAAATAGCAATACGGGTTGGGCCTCCGGTTAGTAGGTTAGTCCCAAAAATGATATAAATGTGTAAAATAAAGCCCATGAACATCCAAAAGGGGTAATATAATAGCATGGAACAATCAAAAAAATTAGATACATTGGAGACGTATCATCGACTGATTCGACTTTTGGGTCAGTCAATTTTCAGGGGGTGGGGAGGGGCTCGCCAGAGTTAAGGAAGAACCAGCCGCAGCGGTAAGGGGGGCTCGTCGGAGAGGTACCCCACTATCTATCTTAGGGTTCAAGCTGGGCCCGTGGTGGGGCGGTGGCGTGGGGATCGCTGGAGAAAAAGCTCGGCACAGGGGGGGAAGAGGGATGGCCTCGGCGGCGGCGGACTGGCGGTGGGGAGTGGTTCCGGGGCAAGAGGGGCGATGCACCGTCGGCCACGGGCGACGGTTTGGTCGGTGGTGGCTGGCGGCTCAGGGGGGTGGAGGTTGAAGTTGAACTGCAGGCCCTTGATTTCATATCCAACGGCTGGAAAATCGACTGAGCAGAGATGAAAAAATTCAGTCGACCGGCTCTCGCATGCGCTGCTACTGCTGCTACTGCTTTCCTGCTACTAGCTAGTGTGTTCAGTTTCGACAGTAAAGTTCAGTTTCGACAGTAGAATTCAGTTTCGACAGCAAAATTCAGTTTCGATGGTTAAGTTTAGTTTCGACAGTTAAATTTAGTTTCGACAGTTAAGTTCAGAGATGAGCGGCTGATGTATTTTACATCTAGCACTTTGTGGTTATGTATTTTACGTCATCTATTGGAGATTCTATTAGAATTCCACTCAGGTTAACATTGTCTCTCCTGTCCTGCTTCAGCCTCAATGTCGTACAACTCACCAGAGCTGCTCCAATGACGAAACCCTCCATCACAGCGGAGAAGTACCCCGCGCTCCATCTCAAGATGCCTAAGATCTTCTTCCCCTCCTCCGACAGCCAAGTCAGCCGGATCATCCTCACTGACGAACCCGATCACGCTAAGATTGGCATGGCTTCGCCAAAGAGGTTGTACACTTGTTGCATCTCTTTTTCACTCTACATGTTATATATATTGTCCATTGAGCACATGCAGTAACATGAAATACGATTAGTTTCTCCTTCTATATGACAAGCAGTGAGGTACCAGGCAACTTTGCTATCCGTGATGGACTCTCTTGAATGCCATCATTATTTATCTCTGCATGTTTGAGCTGTGCATTTGTCGATGGGCCTTGGAGTTGAGCTAGTAGGGCAGTGGCCTGGGTCCAAAGTAGTAGAAGTAGGCAAGTAGCACAAAAACATTTTTTGAGTGTAGCTTTTCCTTGCTCAAGCCTGCCTACTAGAATCGCCAGTGCCTAAAAGGAAAAGTGAAGGAAAAACATAGGAATTGGAAAGTTTCCTATGGTACTACTATTCATGCATTTGGTTCAAAGGAATGGAGCAAAGGAAAACTGTAGGATTTGTTCCTTTAGTGTCTCCTTGAAAGAAAGACCGTACGGATTTTAATTTCCACTTGTCCTCCTTTTCAAATTCCTATTCATGAAGCACAAGACTAAGAGGTAGTAGCATAATAGCATTATAATTGTACATTTTCTTGTGGTTTGACTTAATCTCACCATGCTTCTTTGCATCCTGTTATCTTCCAATTCTTGTGAATCAAACACCCAGATTGGCAGAAATCCTGTCTTTTTAAATTCTCTGTTTTGCACGTCCATTGCTATCCTATTACTATGTATTTCCTATCCTTGCGTTGTTAGAATCCTCCAATTCAAACGAGCCCTGACAGAACTACTTCTCTTACTGATAGTTGTCAAAGAAAACCTTGTGTGGTTTGTCCCGCTCCTGCTGCACCATCGTCCACCCAAGCTCAATTGCTCCAACAACAGAAGGATCCAACACAACAGGGATCCGACCTCCAGACTGTCTTTCGCCGCCTCATATCTTCTTCCCTGCCGCTGGCAACCATGACAACTGCATTACCATCATCAATTGAGCAGATGACATCGAGGACTACACGGGTCCGCAAGAGAGGTCGCACTCTTTCGTGTCTGCTTACGTTATACATCGCTTAATATAACATGCTACTTTATCGTCCTGTTCACCGATTAGACTCTGAGTCAGCTCCAAACTAATGGTCAAACTTGAGTTTTTAAATGGTTGTGGGGTACATATCAGGGTCGCAATCAATGGTATCTATCTACTATCTGGTTAATCTCTGTTGTCTACTATGAGTTTCACGTTGGGTTGGAAACAAACGGTAAAGAAGCCATTATCTGTATTTTTTAACTGAATCCATTGTCTGCCTGCTATCATTGGCTTTGGGTCTATCCATAGTTTGCTACCATCACTCGGGATTCTGCATGCACTCCTTACATAATCTCACTATGTTTTAATCCTATGCATGTCAGTTATTGTACACAATGGAACTGCACATGTAGAGCAAAAGAGACGAGCCTTGCGTGGCAATAAAATTTCATGCATACGTCGCTCCATGGTAGGAGCAAAGGCAGCCCCCTCCACCCATTTCGGATTGTAATCGAGAGGAAGATATCTGTTCTCAGGGGGATTCAGAAGGAGAAGACCACTCCTATTTACCCCCTGATGTTGGTTATATCTTCGCTCTAACTTGGCATGCTGATGTTGGTTATATCATGCATATGGTGCCTTGCATTACTTACTTTATACATCAAATATGTCAACTGCTTAGTTTAGACATGCTTTGTGTGAATGCCATCTATTTAGTTTATTCATAGTTTATGTGAATTATGCAACGCCATCTTGTTTAGCCAGGCATCATATATGTGAATTTTGCAATGCCATCCTGCTTAGCCAGTCATCTTATATGTGAATTATATCAGGCCATACTTTTTTTTGTTACTTATTACATTTGTCAACAATGTTAGTACATTCAAGTACTCTTCATTTGCATCGCCATTTGACACGGTGATGGAAAATTCTGGAGTGAAAACAAGGTCTTCAGAGCAGACTATGCTATCTGACGAAGCGCATATCTCGCTGGTTACGGATAGCTCCTCAGAGGAGGATTTAGAGACAGATGACTAGTCCTATTTCCCCCCGAGGTGTATGCTCTAACTTGGCAGGGTTATGTTGCTCATATCATGCGTATGGTGTCTTGCATTGCTATGTCATTTGATTAGTTTAGACATGCTTTGTGTGAATGCCACCTGTTTAGTGTCTAAATACCATATATGTGAATTATGCATTGCCATCTTGTTGCAAGACATTATATATGTGAATTATGCATTGCTATCTTGTTGCAAAGGCATTATATATGTGAATTATGCAATGCCATGCCGTTGAGCCAATCATCATGTATGTGAATTATGTCATGCTACCATTTTTTTGTATTACGTGTTCCATTTGTCGACAATGTTTGTATAATCAACTAATCTTCCTGTGCGGTGATGGAAGTATTTGGAGTGAAAACAAGGTACTCAGAGTAGAAAATGCTACCTGCTGAAGCAGACATCTTGCTGGATACAGAGAGCTCCTCAGAGGAGGATTCAGAGACTGATGACCAGTCCTATTTCCCCCCTGAGGTCTATCTCAAACTTGGCAGGGTTATATTACCCATGTCATGCATGTTGTCTTGCATTGATTACTTTTTACATCATATATGGATTGCCATCTGCTTACTTGCTTACTATATAAATCATATATTTGAATTATATCATGCCATCTTGTTTACATAGACAACATCTATCTGAATTATGCTATGGCAACCCATTTAATAAAGAGATCATATAGTTATATCATCTCATCATGTTTAGTGTTTACAGTCATCATATTTTGAATTATGTCATTCTATCCGGGAATTATATCATGCTATCATGTTTCCATAGGCGGCATGTATGTGAATTATGGCATGGAAACCTATTTAATAAACACATTATATAGTTATATCATGTCATCCTGTTTACATAGTCATCATATTTTGAACTATGTCTTTCCATCTTTTTTAGTTAGCCATCATAATGTGAAATTGTGTCATGCTATCCTGTTTAGTTAGCCATCATATATGTGAAATTGTGTCGTGCTATCCTGTTTGGTTAGACAACATAAATGTGAATTATTTCATGCCCTCTTTTATTCCCCACTATCCATTGCACCTATCTATCATACAATGTCTGTACATTCAATTACTTTTCTTGTTTATCAGCCATTTGAATTGGAGAGGGTGATGGCAGTATCTAAGGGAGTAACAACACATTCTTCAGAAAAGATAGTGCTACCAGTTGATGCAGATAGAACCACAGTTGTACTTGCCCAAGAACCAGCCCCACCACACATAACCCAGAGTCTTGCAGATTGTACCCCTACCCACTTGGACAGAGAACCAGCTACACCCCTTCTAACCCCAACCCCACCATATAGTAACCCAGTTCCAGTTGACACATCACCGTCTCCACCACAGAGCACCCAAAGATGAGCAGTTAGTAAGGGAACTACAGTGCCCAAAGCACGAGGACCACCACTCCGAATCCCAACTCAACGCTTAAAGGAGAAGAAGAATTGTTCTCAGGTCAGGTTCTGTAGCTATGGTTCATACTCCTTTGCTCTTGCATCACTGTATTTACTCAGACCAACTATTTTCAAATTTGAAGGATGAAATTGAAACTCCATTGGCGCAACAGGTATGTTTTAAACCTGTTTCTTTAACTGGTTTGCTGTTGTAACTTGCTCTATGTTGATTTCAGTTTCAATTGAATAAATAGTTATGTTCTCATGTCATGCACATTACAAGTGTTGTTATTGCCCTATAGTTTCCCACACTTATATTCTATCTATTCTGCTTTGTCTTGAACAAATACTATTTGAACTGTGTCTCTATCTTGATTTGGCAACAAAAAATAGAATGATATAGATCATAAAGTGACCATGGTACATAGATATATGTTTGTTTCATGTTGTTATCCTGTGCACTTTACTACTGAACTGATTTACCAAAATGAGTTTCATATACAACATGGTAAACCTATGATGTGTCTGCTTGTTTCTCTTTTAGAATGCGGACAAAATATTGGAGAACAGTACCCCATTATGCAATGGATAAGGTTCAAGAGAGTGAGACATCCCTGTTGGTCTCCAAGAAAGCTGGTAAAAACTACCTTGACGACAGTGAGAGAACCCAAAAGTCCTGTCTTGATGTAGTGTTCGAGTTACTGGCCACTACTACTGGCACAAGCTCTTCGAACTTGCTGCCTAAATCAGTTCGTATTCTTGGGTCTCAGCTTCAAGTTGAAAAAAATCGATCAGATGTGCTGTGACAGGAAGCTGAAGGACTGAGGAAGTCCCTGCAGAATTCAGATGCATACTTTCTAGTGCAACAGCAAGCGCTGGAGGATTTAAGTGCCAAACAAGAGAAAGTTAATAAGCTTGATAAGCATCTTGCCAGCATTATGGGTACCCAAGATATTGTTTCTTGAGATCTTCTGAAGTGGTTTCAGTTCTGTACTTGTTTTGCTGCGGCGTTTATTTGCACTGGTCGCCAACTTTGACAACCAGTGTATATGATATGCTGCTTTGTTCACTATATTTGCACTGGTGGCGAACTTTGATGCCTAGTGGATATAATATGTGTAATAGCTGTGATAGCCTAGCGTAAGTTGCTTCTTGTTTATTTCCTTGTTTTCTTGTTTATTTGTTTGCTTGTAGTTAGTGCTGTTCTTTTTTTGCGGCTTACTAGTGGCCGCAATAACCTATTTTTTAAAACTAGGCCACAATAACCATGGGCTACATATTTACTGTAGTGACACTGGGCCTTCTACGGGCCGTAGAAACAATGGGCCTTCTACGGGGTGTACAAACAATGTGCCTTCTACGGGCCGTATCATCAATGGGCCTTCTACGGGTCATATCATCAATGGGCCTTCTATGGGCTGTATGATCGATTGCCCAAACATGGGCCAAAAACATACCGCGTTATGGCCGTAAACGGGCTAGAGTTGGAATCGTCCGTTCGCCGACCATAACATGCCATAGTTAATTGGCCGTATTTGATGACGCTATGAAAACGACCCGACGTGTTAATGGGCCACAAAAGGGACGACTGTAACCACGGGCTGACTTTGGCCCACAAGCAGAAAATGACAGTAACGGGCCATAAGTAACAGAATGCTGGAAATGAGCCCAAGAATAAATGGGCCCTGAGAAGGCCGAAAGATAACATGGTCTAGAAACAGCCCAACGGTATAATGCATTGTTAATGGGTATAAAGTGATACACTGTTCATTATGGGCCAGTTTCACCATTGGTCGTTAATGGACCAAGAGTTACAAAGGGCCTCATATGGGCTGAAATACTTCATGGGCTATACATGGGCCAGAAGTTAAAACGGGCTGGAATCATATTGCACGGCCCAAATGACGCTACTGGGCCTAATTCGGATAGGTCGTAACGGGCCCTGGGTTAGTGGGTTGTAAATGGCCTATATGCGAACAGGCCATTAATAGACTTTCCGTGGGCCGACCCACCACCTTTTGACCAAGTCAAACGGGCCAACCTTTCTGTAGGAATGGGCCTCTGTTCGACCGGGCCACGTGTCGATGTATCATAGGCACATTCGGTCCAATGAGTGGATGACATCTGTCCCAACGGTGAGCGGACATGTGTTTCCTCCAGCCAATGATGATTTTACACGTGGAAAATCCCCATTGGTCGGGGCTGTTAACGGGTTATCGGATCCAAAACCGGACCTAATAGCGTAACGGCGAGCCATTACGGTGGATGCCACGTGTCGGTCACCCTTGATGAAAGCACTTCTATGACGCGGGATTAATTGTCATGGAAGTGGACACTTCCGTGATGATATTTTTGGTAATGTCATGGAACACTTCTACGACAGCACAGGTATGACTATCTTGATTCTGTCATAAAATCATCATAGATGTACATGCATGACAGCAAACATGACCTACTGTGACAAACACGTATCATCTCAGAAGTGTATTGTTTTTTGTAGTGATGGCATCTGAGCAGTCTTTGTGCTTGTAAGCAGTGGGCGAACTCTTTAGGGGCTTTTCTGCAAAAAAATCGAACCACCGAGGAGTTGTTGGATCACAAATCCAACGGCTCCGAAGAGCTTGTATCACCAAAGCATCTAAGGTGTGGTAGCACATGATATTCTTACATACAGGAGAATATGAGGTCCTCCTTCATCTTAGATGCTACGGTGATACGAGCTTCGAGGTCGTTGCATATGGGATCCAAGGGCATCTGAGTAGTTTTTGTACAAATTGTGTGCAATTCTCAAGCTCATTAAGGTTTCCTCTAAAAATATTAAGACATCATGTGAGCTGCTATATCTCAGATCTACAAGCTCCAAGCAACTTGTATCAGCATACAACATCTAAGGTGTGGGGGCACATGATGTTCTCCCGGTGAGGAGGTGGGGTGCACAACCAATCGGTGTTTGGGAGGGTGGGGACAAATATAATCTAAACAATCCTAAACAGAGCTTCACAATTTTATCTAAGGTCGAGGGGTTAACCGCCGACAATCTACATAGCTCCGCCTAAACACAACATTTGCATGTACTCCCTCCGGTCCTTTTTAGTTCACATATAAGGTTTGTCTAAAGTCAAACCTCAACTTTGGATGAATTTATAGAGAAAAATACCAACATTCAGAATGTGAAAATCAATAACATTAGATGCGTCATGACTTTAGTTTTCATATTGTATAAATTTATTATTGTAGATATTAATATATTTTTTCATATAAATATGTTCAAACTTTATGAAGCTTGACTTCAGACAATTCTTATATGCGTAGTAAAAAGGACCGGAGGGAGTATGTAGTACTAGACTTACTATTCATGTTTTAGTTTCCTGTTCATTTCAAATATTGAATTGAGGACCATGCACGTCTTACATTTTACTCCCTTTGTTCCTAAATATTAGTCTTTTCTGAGATTTCAAATGGACTGCCACATACGAATGTATATAGACATATTTTAGAGTGGAGATTCACTCATTTGATCCCTATGTAGTCACTTGTTGAAATCTCTAACAGACAAATATTTAGGAACGGAAGGAGTATTTTTGAATTCGTGTCAGACATGCATGGTTTGGAAAAATAGATGCACTATACTTATTGGATTGTTGTTGTCTTCGTGTGTGTGTGTCTGTGTGTGTGTGTGTGTGTGTGTGTGTGTGTGTGTGGTCATATGCTTGATACATACAAAGTTTTCTCACCACCATACCGTTCATCTTTCAAATTTGAATTTGCAATGAAAAACTTACTAGGGATACCATGAAATGTGAATCCACGTTGAGATCACTATATCATAAACTCACTCTAATTCAAGAACTCCTCATAAATCAATTACCACGTTTAGATTACTATTTGCAAGGAAAATACGGGCATTGTAATACACATAGATTTGTTCGGCAATTTAAAAGATTCCTTTCATATTCTCGAATGATAGGAACCAACGACGTACCAGCTAGATCCTGGGTCGTGTTGATCCTAAAGAAAAAACCGGGCTCGTGTCCTTCTGGTGGCATGCGTGGTACGCACATTAGCCAACCCCAACCAGTCGAGTCTCCGCGTTTCGAGTCGAAATATCTTGCGGCCAGAATTCTAGCCCTAGGAAATTCCCCTCATGTCCCCGGTCGATAATGACTACCGATGAACAATGGATGGATGTTTTAGTAATTAGACAACGTTACCTACCGTGCCGAGCACAGTTCAATTCCCTCGATCGCCGCTACCCAAGGTCACCCCTCAACTCCATTCCTGGTACTAATAGGAGTACTACACCAGGATGAGCACGGAATTGAGCCCGTTTGTTCGTCCCTAGTACTTGAGTTAATATATTAGGAAATGCACTAGTACGGAGGGATTATCCTTTTACTCTGCATATATAACTTGTTTGAAGTCTAACTAAGCAAAATGTTTGACCAAATCCTTTCTTAATAAATACAACAGGAAAGATGTATCTCTTGAAAATCTATTGCATGATGCATGTTATAATATTGTTTCGAATCCTGGATTTTAAATTTTAGAAAATCCAAAAGTGATCGTAAGTTCATGAAACTGAGCATGGTCAAGTGATATGGCACAAATATTCCTACGTAATTTTTTATTCAATTTTAGACAAGCTGCTTATGAAAGTTGCACAAATGAAGAGCCAAGGTATTTTGGAACGAAGACCTATCACGTTAAGGCGAACACTTTCACTATTGAAACCGTGGGTGTTTATGTGCCGCCACGAGTCTCGCTTCTCATCGGCAGGTGCCATCCGAGCAAGCGTGTAATTCAACAGGAGGCATGCGAGCAGACCGCTGCGTCGGCTGACCGGGTGGCGTGCGAGCAGACTGCTGTGCGGCTCACCGGGAGGCGAGCCCCTTGACCAGGCTCCGCCGCCCACCTTCGTCCCAACTGCTCCCACTTTTAATGTCGTCGGTGCCGCAGTTTAAAATCAACCCCACACTACCCGGTATCGCTACAATCTTATCTCTTCCTCTCCGATTCTCCTGTCGTCTACCTCCAACCAGCCTAACCTAACCATACGCCATGCCGCATCACGATGGTCTTCCCTTAGTCTTCCAGTTTCCTGAGGAAGACACCGAGCCGGAGTCTCAAGAACATAAGGCGCTTTGGGGCGAGCTTGAACCGGCTTGCGGGAAGACGTCGCGCCTGTCCCCACTCCCGTTCCGGCTCCCATCATCCCGACTACGCCAGCGCCCATCCCTGTAGCATTGATGGGGTGGGAGCCGCACATTGTCGCCAAGCTTGATGCCACGGAGTTCCACGAGGTCCCTGCCAAATTTCACGCGCCTGTGCACCTGCCATCGCATGCACCTGCGTATGCACTGATGCGCGCGCCCGTGCTAGTGCTCATGCACCTGCCAGGGCATGCGCCTACGCGTTCACTGACGTGTGCACCCGTGTTGGTGCCCGTGCACAAGAATGTCTCTGCCGTGCTGTTGCCAGTGCCTATGCCCACGCGGGTGCCAATTCCCCCCTCAGCGGCATGGATGGCCGCCGTCGACCGCTTACTTGCACCAACGCCAGTCGCCTCCTCCCGCCAGTTGACTCGCTCCTAGAGACCAAAGTCCAAAACATTATGGCCTTCCTTGAAGCTAGGGCCAACATCCAGGAGTACACCAACAATGGCGCAAGACGCCGCCGTCGCCATCGGTCAGTGGCCTAACGACACACAGAGCACGACAGAGGAGCCGCTTCCCACCGAAAGACGCCCCCGCCGCCGCTGCGTAATCTAAATTTGCCATGAAAAATGTTTGGATTGCCATGCTTAAAATCCTAACGTTTATCATTTCCGTTTATTTTAGGTCGATCGTCTTATGAATGTAAAGTCGGATCAGACTGAATGAAATCTATGGTTTGATCGATTGAGTGTTCTGCTAGAGCCGTATCAAATTAAATATAAAACGTCATCAGCCCACGTGTATTCCTTCTCATCCAATGACCTAGACTGCTTCAATGTCGAGCGCTCAACACGTTTAGCGCGTAGTTAATTTCATGCCAAAAATAGTTCTAATCACATAATAACACGCAAATAATATCCTACTTAATATCCGCATGCACTTAATATACTTCCAAAGTAATGTGCATTGCACATACACATTGACTAGTACTACTAGTACGTGAAACTGGTGCCGTAACTTGTGAACCCATCCAGATATGGTCAATGGCAACTTCGCCCGTGAGTTCTTCGTGTTTGCCCGTGCGTCTAAACATAGAAGGGAGGAGAGAGAGAGCTCACATGGAACCCAGCAGTAAGTGAAGGCGAGTAGTACGTGCTAACGAGCCGGTCCCACTAATGTACTAAAAATAATATTACATGTTATCCATTAAATAGGCTGTGGTAATATAAAAAATTATATGAACAAAGGGGGGTACAACAAATATTGTTGTTCGACATGTATGTTGCCTATTGACGCACGGCTTGAAGGCCCTGGTCGCATGCTCGATCCTCGTCCTTTTTAATTTTTAATTTATATATGGGTCAAATTTGTTTCATGACAGGCGGGCCCCTCGGTGTGTAGTTTGTAACACTTTAATTTGTGGGTCGAAATTTGTTCCATTATAGGTGGACTATCGATGTGTAGTTTTGTAGTTTATTTGTATTAATTAAAGAGAACAACGGAGTTTTTGGCAATAATACCATGGTGCAACGTTGAAGGCGGGAAAGGACGTGCGAGACAGTGATAACCAAATCAGAGGGAAATCAATTGGGGGAGGTGCGGGGGTTGCAATGGTGTTTGGAGTAGTTGTGGGGCCGAATGCTACGAAAATATAATCTAAACCCACCGGAATAAATGCCTACACAAATTAATCCAAGGTTGGAGTCCCCCTCGCAATGTAAACAGCTCCGGCTTTGTGAGGGATGGAGAGGTAGCTTCAATGTGTCAAAGATACGGCGTGAGAAAGCGAGGTCAATCGAGACACATATAGATAGAGAGACAAAGTGAGTGTAGTCCGCTATTCATTGAAAAGATATATATGCTCTAGAGAGATATTGTCCGATTGGGCTTTTGGGAAGGGTGAGGGCTATAAGATAGAGGTTTAGAGATTATCCAGTCACAAACATGTAGATATATTTTGTGCGTGGGAGGAATCAAGGTCAATTGATTACATATATATAGGGAGAGAGATTGAGCGAGTGTGGGTCGTCGTGCGATCGAAAGAGTGAGACGGGTTGGAGAGAGTGACCTAGATAACAATGTGCATGAGAGAGTATACAATATGAATATGTCGAATTGGGCTCAAACATGGAGATATATCGTTTGTGTCCGAGAAAGAGCGAGGTTAATCGAGACATACAAAGAGAGAGAGAGCGAGAGAGAGAGAGAGAGAGAGAGAGAGAGAGAGATTGAGCGAGTGTGGCCCGCCATCAGGTCGAAAGAGTGGGGGCGGCTTGGATGGACTGACCTGGATAGACAATCTTCGTGAGAGAGGATAGAGTGTGTTGATCGAGGCCCGAATAGGAAGATATATCATTTTTGTGTGAAAGAAAACAAGGTTAATCGAGACTCAGATAAGGAGAGCGAGATTGAGCGAGTGTGTCCCGCCGTGCGGAAGAAAGAGTGAGACAGTCTCGAGGGAGTGACCTAGATAGGCAACGTGTGTGCTTGTGCATGAGAGGTTGTGGGGCTAGATAGGCAATGCATGTATCTAGTGGGAGAGGGTGGGAGGGAGAGAGAGAGAGAGAGAGAGAGAGAGAGAGCTCGGCGTGGGGTGCAATGGCGGGTGTGTGAGGTAAATACATTTGGTAACAGAGTGGAAAAAGGGGGTTGTGTAGTTGAGAGAGTTAGAGATCGAAAATGAATGTGTGTAAGAGAGGAAGATTGACCGAAACAGGAGTTTGTAGCGTGTGTGCCGATGGGGGGGGGGCTAAAAACAACATTTGAATGTAGATAGTATGAGACTTAATATCGATGTTTCAATTCGGTGCACATTGTAAGATTTGAACTGAGGACCATGCATATGGGTAATTATTTCGAATTCGGTCCATACTAGGTTTGGAAAAGTTGACATTGACTCAATTGTTGTGCTATTTTGTAGGTCATATGTTTGAATCCATCCAAAGTTTTCTCACTACCATGGTGTTCATCATATACATATGAATTTGTATTAAAAAGTAGTGTGGATACCGCGAAATGCGAAATCCATGTTAGAATTGGGGATTGCTATGTGACACACACTCTAATTCAAATAACTAATTATGTGACACACACTCTAATCCACGTTAGCATGGATACCATTTTGATTGTTTTTCAAATAACTCCTCATTAATTAATTTATAGTATCTCGTTTCGAATGACTAATTATTTGCAAGGAAAACAAGGGCATGGTAATACATACAGATTCGTTTGCAAATGAAAGAAGATTCGTTTGCATTCTCAAATGTAGGCGCACCAGGCAGACCAGGATCGTGTCGTGGTGATCGTGTGTGTCGTACGGACGCTTAGCACCCAGCCAGCCACCCCTCCCTCCCTCCCCCCCCCCCCAAAAAGAAAGAACAACGACAAAATAAGTTCGTGCTTCCACGTTTTGGATTGAAATATCCGGCGGCCCCAATTCCACCCCTGCAAAATCTCCCTTATCCACCGTCCCCTTCCGCACCCAGATTGCTCAAATCCCTAATTCAACGCCAACCCAAGCAAAGTTCGAATCGCCCCTCGTCTCGTCTCTTTCCCCACCTCGGTGCCGGACAACGACGGCGAAGACGAAGGTGGCGCTTCACCACTGCGCCGGAGCTACCTCATCTACGCCCTCGTCCACCGCATCGGGTGGTCCACCGACAATGTTGGTCGCCGCAACCGACGTGTCTCACAAACACCGACTTCCACCCCATCAGGTGCACTTCACCGACATCGTTTCCCACCTCACCAGGGCTACTTCACCGAGCAGATTGTCGCACCTCCGCCCCCCGAGGCTGTTGGGGCTTCACCAAAGATCTCGTCCACCGCATCGTAGCGCTCCGCTGCCACTCAAGATCTTCATCCATGCGCGGCCAGCCAATGCCAGCACATCACCCTCAACGACTCTGAAGTGACCCGGACTCTTACGCGAGCATGCCCAAATGCCGGCCCGAACTAGGTATCCACACATCACTCCCTTGTGCACTGTGCCGATGATGTTTGGATATCCTTTCACTGCTCTCTTGGCTTACACGCCAATGCAACTCCGACTTTAACTCTTATTTCTTCTGGAGATATCATTTGAAACAAGCAAGACCATTTTTTAGCGAAGCATGACGGCGCTACAGGATCTTGTACACATCCTGCACACTCGTATAACCTCATAAGTATGTGCCCTCAGGTACAACAGCAGGGTCGATTCCTCTTATTTGATCAACCATTCGCCGTGTCAAAAATGCAGAGGGGGATGCAAGGAGCACAAGGCATGAACATCCAAGCAAGTGGCAACATGGACTTGTACATGGAACATCCCAAGCGCAAGCAGAGCTGCAGTGAGCCTGTACAACGAGCTAGCGTAAGTCCCTGCATTTCATTTAATTCATACTGGAATGCGTTTATGATTTGTGTGCAGTGGTGGATCCACGAATTCAAGTTACCAGGGGCGAACATCTAACTTAAAAAATACGACGGCACTTGCCCTCCGGAAATCTACATAACTTGAGAAATGTGAAGCTACATGCACTTTGAAAACCAGCTAATGATCCAAAGTAGTTCAGATTATAAAACACTAAATGATGTAAGCACCAAAAACACAAAATGCAACATGGTGTACAACGACTACTAACATGGTTTGTACCTTCTTGAATTATTCGTTCTCTGGCTAAACATATCAAAGTGTTATTGCACCTATAACCAATGCGCAAACTGCATATCAATATATCTATCCTGCACAAGTATGCCAATAGTTTCAAACAATAGATTAGAAAAGTATTTATGGTACGCTATCATGATACGGGGACTTTTTGGTAGATGGCCTCGATGTTTCCTCAAGCCATGAAAATGTACTATAATTTGCTTGTCATCAATGCTTGCAAATCTCTATGTCTCTCACAACATAGCAGATCATCATTAGACACTAAATTCTTCAATGGGAGCTTGCAAAATGCTTGCATTAGATCCCTCATTAGACACTATATGTTTATCACCAGGAGCATGTAAAATGATTGCATCAAATCCTTCATTAGCAGTTTGTTCATTAGACACTTCAGGCTCAAGAATAACATGAGCTTGTATGTTTGCACCGGAAACTTGACTAGATACATCAGATTCAGTCAGTTCAGTATTGATTTGGAGAGTTATAAAATAAGCAGAAATTGGTTTCATTTTCTTATAGATTCCCTACATACAAGCAGTTTTACAACACCGTCAGGTTTAACTATTGGTCAGAAATTGAACAGTTGAATTAGATATAATCAGGGATGTGATGTACCTTCTCGTTTCATATGCTGCTCTTACAAGCTGCGACTATCTGTTTGCGCAAGCTCGATGCCATGCCTGTGTTGCCGCCGTTGCCTCCCATGCAGGCTACACCCAGGGTTGGATCTTTATCTTCTTGTCCTTCCATTCGCTTGAAGCCCGGCGACCAGCCTCCAGTAAGGGCGCAAGGAAGTGTTGTGTCGGTCTGTTCAGCGATGGCTAGGTTAGGAGCGAACAAGATCGGAGGTTGGAGCGAATGAATTGGGATTTTTCCTGCTATCGATTGATATGGGAGGCGCTCATTTGGGCTGCAAGCCTGCTATAGGGCCTGCCTTGCACTTACGTTATGGGCCCATCCAAATTGAAATGTTTGTCTTCATTTTTTACATTGCCTACTTGTGCGTTGGGATGAACAAAACTAGCCTGGGCCAACCTGGACGACTCAAACAAGGTGCACACTTTCCAGCCACCCGAGGCGGCCGCCCATACCAGCCCCTACGGTGGCGTCGCCCTTTTTTGCGTGTATGATTGGGGTAGTGAAAAATATTTCTATGGCGCTTTTGATTTACCCACAGAATGGTTGAATTGCTTGTTTCTATAGAACTGAGTTCACCAATAATGTGAAGGATGCCAGTCTTTTCATCCTATTGTAGATTTCTTAGATCTCGATATGCCAAATGTAATCGCATGGAATATATAGTAAAAGCCAGTGCAATGTGTGTGGCTACAACTAGTATGACTACCCGTCCTCATATAACATATCAAGGATGCACCATCTTACCAGATTAACCATTCGACTTACCAATGTAGTGTGGGAAGAAAGAAGTTTTGGGACTGCGTATCCAAGCAATTGATGCCATGGACTCCTTCATAGAACCTTGTAAGCAAAAAAGAAGTTGCAGTGTGCTTGTACAAAGAGCTAGCGTAAGTTTAGTTACCTGCTTCTCGGAATTTTAGTTAGCCACTTATCGCAAAATTGTTCAATTACGTTTCTTGGCTTAATTTAGTTTGCTACTGATTACATAATGCCATAGCCTGTTAATCCTATTATAGACTGCACCTATCTATGTGTTTGATACTTACTGTTAAGAATTACCTGTTTCCCTGAACTTAAATAGCTACTTAAGCAGGTACATAGCTGGTCATATGTACTTCTAGGGTGCAACAGAATTCACGTGTAATTTATGTTCTGATACCCTGTTTGTTTAAATGGTTTGTTGTTATCACTTGTAGCACTAGTAATGTTTGCATGTTCATAGATAGACAATTGTCAGGTTTATATGAGGGACACCGTCTTTTTAACTTAAATACGTGTTGGAATCATTTTGCTTACATCAAAGAAATTTACAGATGCATGTGTTGCTGGTAAACGGTACAGACTTGTTACTTCAATATGTTGCCAAGAACTTATTACTTTTACTAGTTCATATATAATTAAATACGTTGCCAAAACTGGTTAGTTTTACTAGTTTGATGTTAGTTTCTTATGGCTCTTGCAACACTTTATTTATGATTGCTAACATTCAAGTTTGCAGGATCTAACTGAAACTCCGTTAGCACAATAGGTATGTTTTCAGAAACTTCCTTGTTTACCTGGTTTGCTGCTGTAACTTGTTGCTGTAATCATCTAACCAACTACCAAGTTTTCAGGATCCAATTGGAAGTCCAATTGCATAGTAGGTACATTTTCAAAACTATATTTGTGTAACAGATTTGCTGTTGTAACTTGTTTCTCTAATCAAGGTACTGACTACTCAACTTTTCAGGATCCTGGAGAAACTCCAATGCCACAACCGGTACCTTTTGCAAAAACTTGTTTGTTTAACTGCTTTGCTGCTGCAACAACCAGTTAAAATGATGTTAATAACTACTTTTCAGCATCCAATTGAAACTCTTTAATTTCTTGTTTGTTTAACTGGTTTGCTGTTATAACCCCCAATTGAGATGTTTTGCTAACTTCAACTTTTTGGAACCCAATCAGAACTTTAATGGCAAAACAGGTTAGCCCAATATCAAAGAGCAAGGTCCCCATGGACGTAGTATCATCCCACAGCAGTGGCACTAGCCCAATCGTGCATCATGAATTGCCAGCTGCTGATGCTCTAGAGGCTACTATTGGTAGAAAGAGATTCTTCTTCTGCACTTAGAGATGAAGTTGACATGTTGAGGAAGCAAACACCACAATCACAAGCAGTACTCAAGACAACCATTAAATATTTGGTGGATTTCAAAATGAAGCAAGCTGAGACTGACTGCATTGTAAAGGTCCTGAAGGGAAAAAGGAAATTAAATTCCCACTTGGTAAATCATAGGTGAAATGTTCTTTCCATCATTGAATAACCTTTGTGTTGTTTATTCATGTAATCGATCAAACCATTTGTTTTAGAGATCATGTAATAATTGTTTTTTTGGTTTGTAAATTTTTTAGTACAAGTCTGTATTAATTGATAAGACTCGGAAACATTTTATTTTGATTGTTGTGCCAGACCTACAAATATGCCAATCGAGCTGAATGTGCATTTAGCAATAATAGTAGTATAGATGGACCTTAAGTGGCACGCATCGGAAAGGGCCAAGATGTTGTACTAGCTTCGGTAAAAAATGGATGCTCTTGTAGCAAAAAAAGTACAGCAGCCTGGCTTATTTATGTTAGTCCATATTAATGATCCATATACTCTATAAGTGTTTATATGTCTGTTAGTTTTGTACATTATTGGTTGATTGACTCGGTATTTGAATCTTGATACATCGCTTGTGTACATATCTAAATGGGAGTACACATTATGCTGCGTGTGACACTTGAGATGGACATAAAGTGGTTTCAAACATTTGAATTCACCTTAAACTGGATTCTAGCTTCTGAATTCGAGTATCTGCATTTGTAAATCATATTCATATATGACAGTGGAATACATCTTTTTCGTGCTTTTGAAGATGTATAAAAACACACAACATGATTTATAAAGATTTTTATAGGAATACAAAATGTATTCGAATTTAGTTGCCAGGGTAAACGTGGATGCTTATTGTCCCAAAATTCGAAAGAAGCGGCAAAATGTCCACTCCCACGTCGGCTGCCTGAAGCCAAGTGTTTGGGAGATGGAAATTACTATCTACCCCTTACACGAACAATCCATCAGCCCGATTTCCACTGCTCTCAATAGGGGTAGGTTAGTAACTTCAATTAGATGTGACACGACCGTCTCTGAGCCCATTCCGACATGGTGGGCGCCAAACATGGGAGGCAAAACACATTTGATTCAAGCTTGTCCGAAAGACCTCTGTCTCTCCCTCCATTTCCCCATTCATACACGGTGGGCGGCAAAATAAACTCGACTCGGCCAAAATCGATGTAGGCAAATATTTTCAATAGGGGTAGGTTTGTAACTTCACTGAGACGTGACACAACCGCCCTACCAATCAGCCCCGTTCATACACCATGGGCGCCAACCATGGGCGCCAAGACACCCTCTCCTCACCCGAAATCGCTCTGGGCAAATATTGGCGAGATGCGAGATCACCGTCCTATCCCCAACTGACGAGACGTCCAAATTTTAAATGGGGGCTAAGTTCGTAACTTTCCCATATTTCAGACAGGCGTGTCCAAAAAACATGGTTCCCCGTACCTCCACCTCCATTTTCCCATTCATACACCCTCCACGCTAGAACACCATCCCCACACCAGCCTCCTCCGTCCGCCACCCCATCCATTGCCGCCGTCCTCCACCCCATCCATCGCCACCGTCCTCCACCATGCCGGAGCGCCTACCAAGACCGCATCATCCACTGCTAGAGATGGACGTTTATCATCCATGGCGACGGACCAAGAGCCTTGCATCGCGTCCTCCCGCTTCATCGGCGTTGTCGTCCTCTTTGCCGGGGCCGCTAACACGACCTTCTCTTCCACCGCAACGGGACTTTACGCACCCATCTACCGTCACAGATCTGCTTCAACGCCACCGACAGCCATCACACCCCCGATGCGCACACAGCACCGCAAGAGAGGTGGTACTTCATATCTCCTCAACTTTTTGATCTCAACCAGAAAATATATCGTAACTTGGTTATTGTACTTTCTTTTCAGCTCTTAGAATTTAGTACTTAATTTGAAGCAAAAAATGGATGCTAAATAGCATTTCTCCAGTTTGCAGCTTTAAATCTGCCATGGCACAGTCATAATAGGGTTTAATTGATCATGCTTAGGGTTTAATTGATCATGTTGGTTCCATGGTGGTTTCTTTAATAGAAATCAGAGGGGAAACCCTCTTTTGCTCAAAAAATGCTTAGGGTTTCCCCCTTTTATGATCACTATACGATCAACATACGTGCTTCATGTCATAATAGCACTGCTCCACCCATCAACTAAACAAGCTTAGTTGTTCAAATATGAATCTGGTATTATTAAACAGTCATTTAATTGGTTAGCTAAATGTTCCTAATTTAGTTTCAAAAATGCATGTTCATCTCTCGGGTGTGTATCTCTACAGGGTTCCCACAATGGGCCACGGCCCACTCTAGGATTTTGCGTCGGCCCAGCTCCGATTCCCCTCTGTTCTGCTGCGCGCTTCCGATCTCTACTCGCCCCCAGCCGCCTGCCTCGCGGTGACTTGCCATCCCCGAACGGCAAGACTCTAGGAGGAGACGCCGAACTAATAGGAGGTCAGGAGCTGCTCGCCCAACAACATCACTGCTGCCCGGGCGCGCCGCCGTGCCTACCTTCCCAGTTCGTTCAGGGCTCAGGCGTGCAGCACCCACTAAGCCAACCCGATTTATCCTGAGATACATCCTCAACACTCAGCAGCCACTCCTCATCACCCATTTTCTAATTGATTCATTACTCACTGGGTAGGACTGTATTTAGGGTTTGTTATGTGCTGAGTGCTACCTACACTTAATGGTTCAGATGTATTTCCGTAATCTTTAGTACATGTAAACTTCCCAGGTTTCAAAATTCCGGCCCTAGGAACAGACACTACTCATTTCGGATTGTTGGTCGTAGTGACATTGACCCAGATTACTACTACAGGCCA
Source organism: Triticum aestivum (assembly GCF_018294505.1). Classification (NCBI taxonomy): domain Eukaryota; kingdom Viridiplantae; phylum Streptophyta; class Magnoliopsida; order Poales; family Poaceae; genus Triticum; species Triticum aestivum. Next base: position 260,225,116 of record NC_057798.1, on the reverse strand, counting down.
GGTTCGTTGACAATTTTACTTGTCTTTCTTACTCATTCGATATGATATCCTATTATTCATGTCGATTAATTGCAAACAATAAGTGCTAGACAAACTTCTTCATTCAGATTTTGGACGGTCTCTTACTACAGTTACAATTGTGCATACTTGTCCTAGTAAGCTCACAAGTAAATGATTGATTCACTACATCTATGCTTGCCTTGTCATATTTGTTGTCAATATTCTTTTAGGGTGGACCACCCTATTTCAAAATACTGGAACCGTAGACATCAGCGATTAGTATTTCTCTGTGTGATCTCTTCCATCATGTCTGGGCAATGAACACTGCATAGTACAAAAAGAAAGTGTCATTTCCAGCTTTTACATAGACTACGATCTATTACATGGAACACAATCTGCCTACTTGCTTTCTGTTGCACTACCAGCACACCACCCTTGAAGCTAAACATTATGCCACTCACAATTCCTTAGTTTATTGGTTAGAATACGAATTTGATATGATTCTAATGTTCCTACTTCAGTTTTGAATTATGTGTCTGCCTGTTATAGAGACATAAGAGGTTTGTATTTTTGTGTGTGGTCTGGTCAGCATGGTTGGGGGTGAACTTTGCATATGCAGGGGTTTATAGGGAGACACTCTTCGAGTTGAATCCACAATACATTCCATCAATAGTCTTACTACTTTTTATGTTTTCATGAATCTCAATTCTGAACAGCATCATAATGGCTATGAGCTTGCGCGCATGAAAAGAATAAAGCAGAACAATGCCATGGCTGTCAAACTTGGCATTAATGGACTAAAATCAAGTCTGGATGCAATGCAATGCAAACGCTCTCCACCTACAGATTCATGCTCAGAATATGATCCTAACAGTGATTCTGAGCTAGAGAGAGACCTAAGTCAATGTAGCTCCCCAGTGGAGGAATCAGAGGCAGATCCCTATCTTATTCACCCATCAAGGTGCTTGCTCTAACTTTCCAAGGTTATATTGGTCGCACATATCTTGCAACTGATGCTTTGCATTGCTTCTACTTTGTTGCACTGCCATTAGCTTAGTTTACACATCGTGTATATGAATACACCCTGCCCATCCATTTTCAGTACATATTACATTTATCATGATACCATATTTATCCATTCAAATGTTGTTCTTGTGTATCAGACGTTCAAAATGAAGATGGCGATGGCTGATCACGGAGGAGCACGAGAAAAGTATTTGGAAAACGTAGTGACACCTGATAAATCAAATAGTTAATTAGGTGTAGTTGCAATATCACCTGACCCACAAAAAAAACGGCCCCAACTCTAGCAGACTGTAGCCCTACTACACTCGTCATTTCTGATGCCCCAACTCAGTAGACCCCAACTGCAGCAAACAGTATGATGATGCCAGTTGACATAGCACCAGCTCTACGACGCAAAACCCCCATTCCAGCAGAGAGTACACCAAATCCAATTGCCAAAACCCTTTTCGAACCAGAGAGAGCCCCAATTGTAGCAAATAGGACCCCTGTTCCATTTCTTCCCAGTTTAGAAGACGAAGCTTATATTGTTGTCAGGAACTTTGTGCGCATCTTTCCTTCATGGAAAGATTATACCGCAGACACGGAACAATTTCCAGTCTTCCTCCGCAACTTATGCGTAAGTAATGTACTAATGTTATTCAATGTAATTACTGCATATGTTTCTGCTGACAGAAGACACAAGATTTCATTCTTTTAAATAGGCGAGGACCAAACTGGATTGTCAAGACGAGCAAGGGTTGGTTGCGCTTTTCAAGCACTCATTGATGAAGTATCGTTCATACCTGAGGCAAGCACACTTCAATGGCAAGCCTCTAAATGAAATTTCTATCAAGTCTCCGGTGCTACATCTATGAGATAGTGACTGTAATAATCTTGTTACACATTGGTCTTGTCTGTAGCGTAAGGTAATGTCTATGATATCACATTACAGTTTGAACAACATTTCTGCATTTGCCTTAACGTCTCACTTGTACGAAAACTGTTAGCTGAAGAACATTCATTCTCAAGGGACCACAGAATCTCGCAACTATACTGCACACTGCATCTCTCTTGTGAGTACCTCTTGCCCTATATGACCATACTTACTTCCACAACTGTTTGATTATGTAGCATCACTACACATGTTAGCCTCGTTATCTTCCATTTGGTGGACATTATAAGATCTGTATGGACTCTTACATAAATTTAGAATGAACCGAATGCTTTTGAAGAGGTTTAGCTCTGCAGTCCTCTTGTAAGGACTGAACATCGTCTACCACTATACTTACATTAACAACTACTTCCTCTGTCCCATAATATAAGAATGTTTTGTACAGTACATAAGTGTTCAAAACACTCTTGTATTATGGGAAGAGGGATTGGTTCATTGTGTAGCATTCTACATCTTATCTCCCTCGCCCACCATTTACTAAAAAATATCAGATCTATATTTAATCTTACCAAAAAGTTGAATACACAGACAATGCCAGTGCAGAAGTGTAGCCCATTGCTCTTGTGAGTACATTTTGTCCTGTAACGCTTGTACTTCCAGGGATTGGTAGTTGATTATGTAGCATCAATCTGCATCTTATCTTCATTATCCTCTATCCCTTCCAGTATTATCATATCTATAATTACTCTCTACAAAATGTAGAGTACAGGCAATGCTTATGAAGAAGATTCTATGCTGAAATTCTTGAGTTATCCTTCCCTTGACATGGAGAAGGGCATTATAAAGCCGGGGTTAACTGTTAATGTAATTCAGTCCTTCTAAAGCCTTTATCCTCAACTGCTGTTTAATTTGCTCATACTCCCTATCGTTAACTGTTGTTTAGTTTGTTGTTTCTATCAAAATGCATGTTCGCAACAACCGTAAGTTCCAAGTTTTACTTGTAAAACCGCATTCCTTATTCATACCATGTACATTACTCAATGATCCCTATATGTATGCTTGTTTTTGTGGATCTATAATCCAGTGTGTGGTGAAGCAGCCCACGTTTGCACCTTGTCATCTCCTGTTTTATCTTACTGATGTGGCTGATGATATGAACAACATGCCATGCACATTAACCAAAATAGATACAATGATTGTCTTTGCCCTTCATCTATGCTTGTTATGTTGACATGGTAATCTAGAAGTTTGGCGAAGCTCGCCGCATTATGAACAATGCCAAATTATGCTATTTGTTGGGGATTTTACTACTCGGCATAAAACGGCCAGGAGAGGCCGGGTTATCCCCATAATGAGTTATTATATTTGAAGCCCATGAAGACAAGGATTGTGGCGCTTTACGAAGGCCCAGGGCCCAAAGGCGGATTAAGGCCTGTAGACATAAACCAACATTAATATGTAAACTTGTGTTGTAAGATAGGAAGAGTAGAGACCGGGCCGGACATGTTTATGAGCCGGCCACGGGATTCTATAAACCGACGGGCGTTAACCCATGTATATAAGGGGACGACCCGGTGGTGGTTTAAGGACAACAAACAACAACTCGAGAGCCAGACATAGCGGATTCGCTCCCTGGTCATCGAAACCGTAGCAATTCCGCAACAACTGGATTAGGCCTTCACCTTCACCGCAAGGGGCCGAACCAGTATAAACTCTCTGCGTCCTTTGTCCGCTTTAACCCCTTTAAGCTAACCCGTCATGATGGCTCCATGACTAAGTCCTTTCACTAGGAAATCTGCCATGACAAAACCACGACAATTGGCGCCCACCGTGGGGCTATCGTACGATGGTTTCGAGTTCTTAGAGGGCAGTTTCGAAGGGCTCAAGGGATATGCCATGGGCCGGATGACTAAGAGTCATCGCGGCAAGCTTTACATTGACGATGCAGGTTGGGTCCCCGAGGCCGGCTCTATTGAGTATGGGTATCGGGTCCCCTTTGGCGGCATTCACCTTTTCATTGGCAAGATCGGCGAACCCGGCCGTGAGCCGGACATCTACACCGACATCGTTGAAATGGCTCAGCGTGCGAGACCCGCCCGGGTTCAGCCTGCCATGAAACGTGCCTTCATGGGAGTCATCCACGGAGTAAACTCTGAGGTTAGATCGGCATCTGGTGGTGACGTTTACTCTGATGACGAGTCATCGACCGGAGAGACCGAGTCATTGTACCAGTTGCAAGATGGCCGGGTTGGGGGCTATTCCGATGGTGACAGTATTCCGGACCCCTTCGAACCACCAAGCTGGGTTACAATCTTCATGACCGGTACACAGCCAGCATAGCACTCTTCGACCGCAGCGGTGATGGTTTCCAGATCAGTAGCGGCGACAGTAGCCGGGGCAGGAGGCCATGTGCGATCGCTGGCTCAGGTTTTATCTGACTTATTTGATGCTTTGGCAATGCTGATAGCGGAAGTTAATCCGGCGAATCAAGAGGAATATAATGCGGAAATCGTGAAGGTGAAAGATTAGATAACTCAAGCCAAGGCAGACCTGGCGGCTGAGGATACCAGGATGGCTGCAGAATGAGCCGAGTTGGATGCACAGGCTTACTGCTTATGTTAGATCAGAGCACGTAAAATGATGTCATGAGGAGAAGGTACCGATCTCATCTACGTCCGATTTATGAGGCAAGAAATCTCTTGAACACCCCAGGAGCAGGAACCAGTAATCAGCCAGTGGTAAACCGGGCGGAGGCACCTGGAATGGGGACGCCAATTCAGCCTCGCCCGATGGATCCGCCTCGTTAGAATAATGTCATGCCACAGCACGTCCCAACACCACCGGGTCATTACTCTAACCTGTTGGATAACATTGTTGCCACCGCTTCACGATTGGCAGCTCTCCCGATCAAAGGCGAGTCCCCAGTAGCGGTCGAGACACGACGGGCTAGAGAGCTCCTTCAGATAGCCTTGACTCAGCAGCAGGCTTATTCATACAGCCGCGAAAGGATTCATTCCACTCCCCGCCTGAGCCGGAGTTACAGTAGGCATATGGATGAACCGGCCGTGTCCGACGGCACGCAGAATCGTAATCCGCCTCGTTGTCATAACCCGGCAGGTGGCGGTGGTGATGCTCAGGATGTGGTGGATCGTTCTAGTGCATGTCGAGAGGCCGAGTTAGCCGCGCAGCATGAACCTCAACAACTTACTCCGGTTCGTCCAACAACTTCGGTGGAACCAGGGGTTACCTCCAACTCTTTGGGGGTGCCATGTCTTGTCCTAGTGCTGCGCAACGTACGGCTGCCCAAGGATTTCAAGGGCCCGCGTAAAGTGCCGAATTACACTGCCGATTTATCCCCGACTCATGGGTTGAAAGCTATGAGATGGCAATGGAGATGCTAGATGTGGACGATGCGACGTGTGCTAAATACTTCACCATGGTGTTGGAGGGAATGACTCACACATGGTTGAAAAATCTGCCAGCTAACTCCATTGGGTCATGCGCCGAGTTAAGGGCCCGGTTTATCCAGAATTTCAAGGATACGTGCAAGTAGCCCATGTCAATTGTAGACTTAGCCGCCTGTGTCCAGGAGGAAGGAGAGTTAACAACCCATTGGGTGCGCCGGATTTCAGAAATATTGCATTCATCTGACCGCATCAATGCTGATACAGCAGTTTTAACGTTGGAAGGCAACTGCCGGTTTGCACCCCTGAAGTTGAAGTTGGAACGGCTCAAACGTCACCGCAATGACATGGGGACACTTATGGAAGCCCTGGTGAAGTATGCCGACTCTAATAGTACCAAGGACCCCGAGTCTGACGATGACAAGACAGGGAAGGGAAAGAAGAGCGGCAGCACCAAAGGGCAGCAGCATAACCCGACGGGTCATGGAAACAGCGGTAAGCATAAAGCGATAATAGTCTAGATTTTGTGGCTAATACCAACACGCAGGATAATGCCTAGCATCGTAAGGGTAAGCCACCCCCGCGCGGTGGAGGATCAGGTCCCAATCCTGAGCGCCTGTCTCACCTATTAAACCAGCCTTGCCCGAAGCACGGGTAGCGAGATAAGCCGGCCACGCACCTCTGGAAGGATTGTTATATTATGCGGGAGTTCAAAAATTCAGATTTTTTCGGTATGATCATGGACTGGGCGGAGGTTCAGGCCCCGGATCTCATGGGCCGGGTTACGATGGATGCAGTTCCGGTTCCTGATTTCAGGGTAATCAAAGCGGACATGGCAATCAAGCCAATCAAGGCAACCAAGGTGGTTATAATCATCAGGGGAGTCAGCAGCAACAGCAGCAGTCGGGTTACCAAAGCAACCCGAAGCAGTTGAATAGTGGGCAGTACCATGTCTTCACCACAAGCCTGTGCAAGCGCGATCAGAAGCTTCATAAAAGGGCAGTGAACTCCGTTGAACCGGCGGTGCCCCGTTACTTGCGCTGGTCTGAATAGCCCATTGTGTGGAGTCGAGAGGATCATCCACCTCGGGTTGATAATTCGGATCATCTAGCATTGGTGGTGGCACCTCAGGTTGGAGGAAATCATTAAGTTCACCAAGGTACTCATGGATGGAGGGAGTAGTATCAATATCCTTTATTATGAAACCTTCCGTCGCATGGGGTTAACAGATACAAATCTTAAACCGTCAAACACCATTTTTCATGGTGTGGTGCCTGGTAAATCGGCATATCCAGTTGGTAAGATTGCTCTGCAGGTTGCTTTTGGAGATGAGCATGACTCGAGATCAGAAACACTGACTTTTGAAGTGGTGAAGATCAAGAGCCCATATCATGCCCTGTTTGGACGGCCGGCTTATGCCAAGTTCATGGCAAGGCCCTGTTATGTTTATCTACAGCTGAAGATGCCGGACCATAAGGGGACCATCACAGTCCATGGGAGCCGCAAGATCGCTTTAGAATGTGAAGAAGGTGATGAGGCATATGCTGAGTCGGTTTGTGCGACAGAGGAGTTGAAGTTCTGCAAAGACAATGTTGATCCGGCGGATATGACCTCTTTGAAGAAACCAACTACAGAGCATGATCCGGCCTTGAAGTTTAAATCGGCTGATGAGACTAAGCTGGTTGATTTTGTTCCTGGCGATTCATCCCAACAGTTTAGCATCAGCGCTAACTTGGATCCGAAACAGGAAAGCGCGCTCATCGAGTTCATCCGTGAGAACCGAGACATCTTTGCATGGAAACCCTCCGACATGCCAGGTGTACCGAGGGAACTCGCTGAGCACACTCTTAATGTTGATCCCAACTTTAAACCGGTCAAGCAGTTTCTCCGCTGCTTCAATGAAGAAAGGCACAAGGCTACTGGTGAGGAGGTAACTAGGCTCTTAGCGGCTGGGTTTATCGTCGAAGTATTTTATCCTAAATGGTTGGCTAATCTGGTGCTGGTACTTAAGAAGAACGACACTTGGCGTATGTGTGTGGATTACACCGATTTGAACAAGGCTTGTCCAGCAGATCCTCTTGCTATCCCTCGTATTGATCAGATCATTGATGCTACAGTGGGTTGTGAGCGTTTGAGCTTTCTGGATGCATACTCTGGTTACCATCAAATCAAAATGGCAGTTAAGGACCAGGAGAAGACAGCTTTTATAACTCCCTTTGGAGCCTTCTGCTATGTGTCTATGCCTTTTGGGCTCAAGAGTGCCCAGGCGACTTATCAGCGCTGTGTGCAGAATTGTCTTCATAATCAGATCGGCCGCAATGTTCATGGTTATGTTGATGATATTGTAGTGAAATCCAGAAAGGAGGAGACATTGATAGATAACTTGAAGGGGACCTTTGATAACCTCCGGGTTTATAAAATGATGCTTAATCTGGCCAAGTGTGTCTTTGGTGTACCAGCGGGCAAACTCTTGGACTTTCTGGTGTCTAACAGGGGCATTGAAGCTAACCCTGAGAAAATCAAGGCTATAACTTATTTGGCTAAACCAAAGTGTATCAATGATGTTCAACGTCTGGCAGGTCGGATTGCAGCCTCGAGCCGGTTTATCAGTCGCCTTGGGGAGAAGGCCATCCCTTTATATCAGATGCTGAAGAAGACAGATGACTTCGTCTGGAGTGACGCTACCAATGAAGCATTTGAGGACTTGAAGCGGCAGCTGGCCGAGCTGCCGGTCCTTGCTGCTCCTGTTGATAAAGAGCCCTTGTTGTTATATGTGGCTGCTAATGCCCAGGTTGTTAGTGTGGCTATTGTGGTGGAACACAAGGAGGCCAAAAAGGAGTATCCGGTTCAACGGTTGGTTTATTATATCAGTGAGGTACTTATTGAGTCCAAGCAGAGGTACCCACATTGGCAAAAGTTGGTGTACGAAGTTTTTTTGGCGAGCCGGAAGCTTAGGAAATATTTCCAGGGCCATCCTATCACTGTGGTCGGTTCTGCTCCTTTGGTGGATATAATCCAGAATAGGGAAGCAACTGGCCAGGTTGCGAAGTGGGCTATTGATCTTGGGCCTCATGGGTTAAAATATATGCCCCGGACGGTGATCAAATCTCAGGCACTTGTGGACTTCATCAATGACTGGACAGAGTTACAGGCGCCAGAAGAGAAGCTGGATCATACTTATTGGACTATTCATTTCGATGGGTCCAGGCAATTGGAGGGCTCAGGGGCTGGAGTCGTATTAACTTCCCCACGAGGTGATAAGTTTTGTTATGTTCTCCGTTTAATGTTCCCTTGCACTAACAATGCAGCTGAATATGAGGCTTTACTCCATGGTCTTCGGATGGCCAAGGAGATGAATTTAAGCCGAGTTAAGTGCTTCGGTGACTCAGACCTGGTGGCTCAACAAGTGTCTGGTACTTGGGATTCCAAGGACCCACTCATGGAAGCATATTGTCGAGAGGTGGACATTGTTGCAGGTCACTTCAAATGTTATCAGGTCGATCATGTGGGCCGGCGGAAGAACGAAGCGGCGGATGCTTTAAGTTGTTTGGGTTCCTAATGTAAACAGGTTCCACCCAACGTCTTTCTAGATGTGCTACATAATTTGTCGGTCAAGCTCCCAACAGAGGAGGATTTGGATGTTCCTGATCCGGAAGCTCAGTTGGTTGAGGATCTTCATGTCATCCCAGATTGGACGGTCCCATATTTGGCGTGTATGAACCGAGGTGAGTTACCGGAGGATGAAACCTTGTCCAGGCAGATAATCCGGCGGTCCAAGTACATGACTATTGTCAATGGAGAGTTACATCATTGCAGTGTGACAGGGGTGTTTCAACGTTGCGTTTCTCCTGAAGAAGGCCGTGAGATTTTGCATGAGATCCACGAAGGAGATTGTGGTCACCACGCTGGTTCAAAGTCTCTGGTAGCCAAGGCTTTTCGTCACAGTTTTTATTGGCTGACGGCTCATGCCGATGCTGAGGACTTGGTCAAAAGGTGTGATGGTTGTCAAACATTCTCACAACATGCTCATGTACCGGCTCAAGAATTGAGGATGATTCCAATCACTTGGCCATTTGCGACTTGGGGGCTGGATATGGTTGGGCCCTTTAAGAGATCTAAGGATAAGAAGACCCACCTTCTGGTGGCAGTTGATAAGTTCACTAAGTGGGTGGAGGCAGAGCCAGTTAGTAAGTGTGACGCAGCTACGGCGGTTCAATTCATCAAGAAGGTGATTTTCCGGTTTGGCTTTCCACACAGCATTATAACTGATAATGGCACTAATCTGTCCAAGGGTGCTATGAAAGAATTTTGTCAATGAGAGCACATCCAGCTTGGCGTATCATCAGTGGCTGACCCCCAATCTAATGGTCAAGCAGAGAGAGCCAGTCAAGAGATCTTGAGAGGCATAAAACCCCGGCTTATGGTTCCTTTGCAACGGACGTCGGGTTGTTGGGTGGAGGAGTTACCTTCTGTGTTATGGATCATCAATACCACACCCAACAGATCTACGGGTTACACGCCTTTTTTCATGGTTTACGGAGCAGAGGCGGTTCTCCCTATTGACATCCGTCATGACTCGCCCCATGTGGCGGCTTATGTTGAAGCTGACAATGAGAAGGCACGACAGGAAGCACTTGACATGTTAGATGAGGAGCGTGACATTGCAGCAGCCCATTCGGCGATTTATCAGCAAGATCTGCACCGTTATAACAGCCGCCGGGTTACAACCAGAACTTTTCAAGAAGGCGATCTGGTGCTTCGACTCATCCAGGATCAGACCAATATGCACAAGTTATCCCCGCATTGGGAAGGACCCTTTGTGGTCAGCAAGAATCTGCATAACGGATCATACTACCTTATAGATGTTCGAGAGCACAAAGACTCACGTAAATCGGAGGAGGAGACCCACCGGCCGTGGAATATCGCTCATCTTCGGCCTTACTATACTTGAGCCACATGCTCTGCTTATGTACATAGTTATGACAATGTATATATTGTGATCAATATAATAAACCGGAGCCTCAGCTAAAGCGGGGTATCTGTTGTTTTTCTTACATCATGTGTGGTTACATGGGGGCTTCTGTTTATAAAGAGGCATCCGGTTTACCCCTTGATTCGGCTTATAAATCCATATATTAAAAAATCACTTGGGGGCTTGGTCGTATTCGAACCATAGCTATGCCTCTTGATCGGCGCAAGGTGATACCTCTCCAACGTATCTATAATTTTTGATTGTTCCATGCTATTATATTACCCCTTTTGGATGTTTATGGGCTTTATTTTACACATTTATATCATTTTTGGGACTAACCTACTAACCGGAGGCCTAGCCCATATTGTTGTTTTTTTGCCTATTTAAGTATTTCGAAGAAAAGGAATATCAAACGGAGTCCAAACGGAATGAAACCTTCGGGAGCGTGATTTTTGGAACGAACATGACCCAGAGGACTTGGAGTGCAAGTCAAGAAGCAGCTGAGGCTTCCACGAGATAGGAGGGCGCGCCCTATACCCCCCTATAGGGCGCGCCCCCCTATCTCGTGGGCCCCTTAGGCGTCCACCGACATACTTCTTCCTCCTATATAAGCCTACGTACCCCGAAAACATCCAGGGAGCCAACAAAACACAATTTCCACCGTCGTAACCTTCTGTATCCGCGAGATTTCATCTTGGAGCCTTCGCCGGCGCTCCACCAGAGGGGGAATCGACCATGGAGGGCTTCTACATCAACATCCTTGCCCCTCTGATGAGTTGTGAGTAGTTTACCACAGACCTACGGGTCCATAGTTATTAGCTAGATGGCTTCTTCTCTCTTTTTGTATCTCAATACAATGTTCTCCCCCTCTCTTGTTGAGATCTATTCGATGTAAACTCTTTTTATAGTGTGTTTGTCGAGATCCGATGAATTGTGGGTTTATGATCAAGTTTATCTATGAATAATATTTAAATCTTCTCTGAATTCTTTTATGTATGATTGAGTTATCTTTGCAAGTCTCTTCAAATTATCAGTTTGGTTTGGCCTACTAGATTGATCTTTCTTGCCATGGGAGAAGTGCTTAGCTTTGGGTTCAATCTTGCGGTGTCCTTACCCAGTGACAGAAAGGGTTGCAAGGCACGTATTGTATTTTTGCCATTGAGGATAACAAGATGGGGTTTATATCATATTGCTTGAGTTTATCCCTCTACATCATGTCATCTTGCTTAAAGTGTTACTCTGTTCCTATGAACTTAATACTCTAGATGCAGGCAGGAGTCAGTCGATGTGTGGAGTAATAGTAGTAGATGCAGGCAGGAGTCGGTCTACTTGTTGCGGACGTGATGCCTATATACATGATCATGCCTAGATAATCTCATAATTATTCGCTTTTCTATCAATTGCTCGACAGTAATTTGTTCACCCACCGTAATACTTATGCTATCTTGAGAGAATCCACTAGTGAAACCTATGGCCCTCGGGTCTAGCTCTTATCATATTTTCTTCCAATCTACTTTTATTTGCATCTTTACTTTTTGCATCTATATTATAAAATACCAAAAATATATTTATCTTATCATACTATCTCTATTACATCTCACTTTCGCAAGTGGCCGTGAAGGGATTGACAACCCCTTTATTCCGTTGGTTGCGAGTTCTTTGTTTGTTTGTGTAGGTGCGTGGGACTTTTGAGTAGCCTCCTACTGGATTGATACCTTGGTTCTCGAAAACTGAGGGAAATACTTACGCTACTATTGCTGCATCACCCTTCCTCTTCAAGGAAAACCAACGCAAGCTCAAGACGTAGCACAAGGCCACAAGGAAAATCACTTGGGGGCTTGGTCATATTCGAGCCATAGCTACACCTCTTGATCAGCTCAAGGCCAAAAGAAAATTACTTAGGGGCCAAAGAGAGTGTTGCAAAATCACAACTCAAACATAGGCACCCACTGAGCACAGCTCAAAATATTGCTTGGGGGTTCTTTGCTTCGCAATGAACAAAGAATCTACACTTGTAATAGGCTATCAGGCCACGGCTTGGAAGCCAGGTGTATTAACCTAAAACCCCGGGTTATCCTACCTTTTTAAGTAAGCCACTCCATCCAGGTAAACCTGGTATGACCCGCCGAACTTTTGACAAGTCAATCTCATAGACCCTGAACTTGTCAAAGTTAAAACGACGATTGGTTAAAGATTGAGGTCCATCTTAAAAGGCTTTGTAAAATGGTTTAACTCACTGGCCTGGCAGCCCATGAAAAGCCCCGATTTGGGGCCTGGCAGCCAGTGAAAAGCCTCGCATGTTCTTTTTTGCTTTGTATTGCCAAGTTTTTCTGTTTTGATGGGATTTATAATATTTTTTTATAGACCGACGTTTATTGACCCGGCTTGACTTTTAGCTACAAAAGTTGTCAGTACATAATCAATTGTAATCCGGAAGTTTATTAACCCGGTCTCGTTTTGACTATAAGTCGCCAGTATTATATATGGTTAATCCGGCGTTTATCACAACCCGGTACGGTTTTATCATAAACCGGCAAAATATGGAAGGAGTTCTCAATACTCATGATTGGGGTTATCGCCCTTATTGCAAAAACTCGGTAAACCAACGAGGTGATTCAGTATCACAGGAATCATTTATTTTCATATTTGATTATCTTCTTACAGCCTTGGTTATAAACCCTGGCTATATATCTTGGCATCATGACCCGTCTGGCGGTAAACCACCAGGACACTTTCAAACTTCATGTACGCATGAAAAGCTGGGATAAATTGCTATGGATTATGACCATAATATATCTTCAGCATGGCGGATTAACAGTGTCAGGCAATATAAACATGCGCGATGGCATAGCAGACCAAAAGTTTGAACAAGCCTATTACAATGTGCTTTAATGCCCAAAAGAATAATTGTTTTCAGCAAAGCATTGCAGAACGCAGATGGTTAAACCGGTCTCCGGATCATGACTCGTCACCAGGCTGACCTGACGGCTGTGGATTGTCTTGCACCAGTTCATCCTCCTCCTCTCCACCCAGTGGCTGGAAGTCAACGGTTGCCCAATCGATCCCAGTTAGGGCTTGGAATACAACTTCATCGCTTATAAGTGTGGACGGTTCAACGTCAAGAGCACATGTGTGCTTACGGGTTGGTGGGATGAGATTTTGAGCCTCAGAAGTTGGTGCAGCAACCCATTTGTTGTTGACGTCATAACTCGCCTGATAGTATGAAAGGTCAGCTTATTCAGCCAATTGGCAGGCCAGTGGACACATCTCCCTTAAGCTCGGAAAGCCCTTACCCACATCCACTGGATCAAGATCAGGTACCCATGCTTTATCCCGGGTTAGCGCAGTCAGAGCACCTGCCCTTGCAGCCGATCTTTTCAATTCTTCAACCTGGGTAGGCAGCATTGACAACCTTTCTAAATTTCTTTAATCAAGGTTGGGGGCGGCTTGTTATGAGAAGCAGTGCATATGACCCATTGCGCGCCGGTATATAACTGCTCTATAAGGGTATAGGCAGCCTTCAGCTTCTTATGTATGTCAGAGCCCAGATGACTAATGTGAGTTCCTGCATCATAGTGAACATCAGTAAACCGACACTGTATGGGATGATATGTTGAAAAATTTAAAGCAAGGATATTTACCAAACACAGCAGCAGTCATGGAATGTATTTGCCGCTTCACGCCAGTCAGCTCATCTACCACCGGTTTAAGAGCTGCTTCCGCGTCCTTGGCTCTTTTTTGCAATGCGGATTTTTCTATGTTCCAATCCGCCCATTCCTTGTTGAAACCATCTGTCGGTGTCAAAACCGGCGGATCTCGGGTAGGGGGTCCCGAACTGTGCGTCTAGGAGGATGGTAACAGGAGACTAGGGACACGATGTTTTACCCAGGTTTGGGCTCTCTTGATGGAGGTAAAACCCTACGTCCTGCTTGATTGATATTGATGATGTGGATGTTACAAGAGTAGATCTACCACGAGATCAAGGAGGCTAAACCCTAGAAGCTAGCCTATGGTATGATTGTTGTTATTCTAGGACTAAACCATCCAGTTTATATAGACACCGGAGAGGGCTAGGGTTACACAAAGTCGGTTACAATGGTAGGAGATCTACATATCCGTATCGCCAAGCTTGCCTTCCACGCCAAGGAAAGTCCCATCCGGACACGGGACGAAGTCTTCAATCTTGTATCTTCATAGTCTTGGAATCCGGCCGATGATGATAGTTCGGCTATCCGGACACCCCCTAGTCTAGGACTCCCTCAGTAGCCCCCGAACCAGGCTTCAATGACGAAGAGTCCGGCGCGTATATTGTCTTCGGCGTTGCAAGGCGGGTTCTCCTTCAAACTTCATGTACCTGCCGAATAGTGTTCAGCTTCCTTATAAATGTTGCGCTCCTTGGCCTCTACGTCCAATAATGGACCTCTTCCACGTGTCGTATGAATGTGAAAAGCTAGGGTATTTTTACATTTTACCCCCTTAGACGCGCGATTGAGCCGCCTATAAGGGAGGCGAGGATCTAAATCCAACTCACACCATCCTCCTTCCGCAAGTACTCATCGAAGCGCCTCTGACAAAAATCCATTCCATCATGGATAGTCGACGCGGCTCCTCCTCTCGCGCTCCTAGCCCTCAGCCAGGAGATTGGGGGAGATGCTCATTTCCACACAGCGAGCTAGTGACGCTCCAAACCGAGGGATATCTTACCCCAGCCTTCATGGTTCCGGTTCGAGCCGGACTGGCCACCTTCAGGGGTGGAAAGAAGCGGAGAGCGTCCTCAACCCTTCCAAAGGAGATCGGGTATGCTTCGTCCCTTATCTAATAAGGGGACTCGGATTTCCCATACATCCATTTCTCCGGGGGCTCCTGGAGTTCTACGGACTCCAGCTTCACCACCTTACACCTGCCTCCATTCTGCACATCGCGGGCTTCGTAGCTCTTTGCGAGCTGTTCTTGGGCATCGAGCCCCATTTTGTGCTGTGGAAGAGATTGTTTTGCCTCGTACCCCATTCTCACGAGGGGTCGATATATCAAGTGGGCGGAGCTGAAATATGGCTCATCGCCGGGACCGGATATCTATCCGGTACCCCGAAGAAGGCGTCCGAAGACTGGCCTTCAGAATGGTTCTACATGGAGGACGCCCCTCTGCCGGATCCAGTTCGGATCGGCCTCCCGGAGTTCAGCAATGCTCCCTTGAAGAAACGCCTGAGTTGGCGCCCGCGGAGCCCTCAACGGGAAGATGATGGGAGCGTCCATTATCTGATGGGCCGGATTAGGTTACTGGCCCACTCCGAATTAACCATGATTGGAATCATGGCCACACACATTATGCGAGGGGTGCAGCCGCTCCAATATAGGGGCCACCCCATGTGGGATTTCAACGGGGAAGATGATGCCACCCGTCATGGCCGCAGAGGGCCGGGATCGGCCGCCGATCTGGTAAAGATCCTGTCCGGCTTGTACAAGGGGGAGAAGGAGGACTTCCTCCGCACGAGTCCATTGGATGGATTCTCCATCAATAACCCGCGAAGCTGGGTAAGCGGACGTTTATCTATCCGATCCATATTTCCAAAGTCAAGTGTCTTACTTTGTGATTTTGATGCAGGAGCTGCACCGGGAAGTTGAGGGCATACAAAGCCTGACTCCACAGCCCGAGGATCCGGGACGATCCCTTGATCCGGCCTCCGAAGAGGATTCGTACATAAAGGTGGAGCTGATTGACGGGGTGTTCCACCAACTTAGCATGGACAATGTTCTAGTCGCCATTACGGCTGACTACCCCGGTTTATTTCCGGCTTCCGAGGTCACTACGACCGGAGTCCTGACACCATCATTTGACCCATGCTCATTTCTGACCATCCCATACCGATGGTGCATCGCAGGAGGTGTCTTTAAGGCGGGAAGCCGAACCCGCAGCGGCTGACCAGCAAGGGTCAGTTTGGCCTAGCAGGCAGAAGAGGAGTGCAATGCAAATTGAAACGTCGCCGCAACGGTACGGCGCACCGCTGTTTTTAAGGGAAGGATCCCTAGGAGGTATATTAACGCTCATGACTTTTCCAGGAGAAAGAGCGCTCGCCGGACAGTGTCCGGAGAGGTTGCCAATCAAGCCTCCGCTAGCCATGCTCCAACGCGTGGTCTGGAAGGGGAGGCGAACACAAGGCATGAGCCGGATGCTCCTCCAACGGAGGATGCCGACAGGCTATCCGCCACCAGGTCTGAGGTGGAGAGCCCCATGAATCACAGTCGTCGCCGGACAGTTCTTCGTGACGCGTGTTTCTCCCCGGAGGCGTTGAATGCCTTTAATGAGGGAGACGCGCACCTCCGTGCCGCTCAAGATGGTTTAACCAGAGCCACGGAGCAGTATGTGAAGGACATACAGGTAAGCGATTTTAATAGTTATATATGCCAGTAGCCCCCGAGACTTAAAATAGTTAAAATAACAGATTTAAGGATCATTTGTTATGCAGGATCTTACGGAGAAGAATACCCACCTGTCCCAGGAGCTTCAAGAGTGCAAGGCCCAACTTGAGGCCGCCCTGGCCGCCACAGGGGGAGCTACAGAGACCCCCGCTGGTAATACATACTTCGAAAAGATAAGTAGTTAATAGAGTGCAGCGTGTGCGTAAATCTGACAATAATATTGCAGAGGGTGCCGAACTAGATCCGAACAAGCAACAGCTACTGCGCTAGCTGAAGACCGGCAAGAGGGTGCTTATGAAGGTGCAGCAGGAGAGGAACAAGCTCCAAGATGCCCACACCCAGCTAGGAGAAGAGCTGAAAGGTGTGCGGGCCCAGCTGTCTGGCTCCGTGAAGGAGAATTAGCGGCTTCATCGCGGCATTTATAGTAAGTGCTTGAGCAAACTCCTTTGAAAAGAAGAGTTTGGCGAGGAAGTCGATTGACAGAAATGTGTCTTTAGGTGTGCTCACAGGTCGCCCTGCGGAGGGAATGCCCGGTTCAACGGGTGACCAACTCCCCGAGCTGATGGAACTGCACGAACGTGTTCGGCAAGCGATGAGTGGCGTCGCCTAGGCCTTATGGTCGTCCATCTCCCTACCCGAAAGCCTGGAAGGGCTTGCTGAGAAGCTTCAGGGAGCACGGCAGCGCTTCCGTCTGTGGAAGATATCGGCCTGCCGTCAAGGTGCCAGGGAGGCCTGGGCCATGGTGAAGACGTGGTACAAGAAGGCAGATCCGAACCACATGGCCGAGGTCGGACCTGTGAGGCCCGGTGGGAAGGATATCCCTGTGAGCTTAATGTACGGCCAAGTAGAGTTGGCCGCTAAGTATTCCCAACAGGACTGTAAATTAGACAGCCTGTTAGACGGGATTGAAGAGGAGTACAATCAGTCAATTTGACAATGTATTTTAAAATGACATGTAAATGCCTTCTAGCCGGATTGTAGATCGTTTGTCTTTGTCGACCTTTTCGCTTCAACCTCGGGACCCTAGAGTCCGGAGTGTGTACGAATACCTTCTCAGTTATGAAAAAACCGGGGCATGCATGGAAACCAGGCATAGGGGTCATTAGTGCTTTATCAGACAAGTGCCCAACTAGTTATGTTATATTACATGGTTAGTAAGAAATTTCTTCCAGGGAGAATAGTTCCGTTAGGGGTTCCTTTCCCTGGGAGGCATGCCCTAAAGTGCATGCCCACACTGTGAAGAGAGCAGAAAAAACATCTGGGGGCAGATAAGTTAAATAAGTAATAAATCATCTTTCAAGTCACCGACTGAATATTCCCTTAAGAACGCTAGCTTTCGGCTTCACCCAGATTGAGGTACACATCCGGCTGACCCGGCAGTAACAATCGCAGAGGTGCTCGCTTTACCTCCTAGCCGAACAATCGGGAACGTAGGGGTAAGCACAGGAGCCAGGCAACCCAACTTGGCCAAAACTTAAGTCATATCGATGCATATAATGGTGAATAAATGGTACATGCGGAAATATGACACATGTGTTAGGCATGAAGCCCGTATAAATAAGCTTCTGTTAAAGAAGCCCCCAGGTATAATGAGTGCTAGGAGCACATCAAGTGTGTGCGAACAATGCGCAAATCAGCCTATCATAGGCTTTTACTAAAAAAAGTGGGAAGAAGGAGGGGGACAAGAGACAGTGAAAATGTAAAAGGTGGACGGAGGAGGGAGACGAACTCTGAGTCCGGCGTTAGGCGTAGAATCTTCGGAGACGGGCTGCGTTCCATGGGTTCGGCTCGAGTCGGTTGTCAGATGTGTTACGTAGACGGTATGCTCTGCCGGTCAGGACTTGGTCGATGATGAAGGGACCTTCCCATTTGGGCTTAAGTTTGTCCTTTTTCTTGTCCAGCAGGCGTAGAACAAGTTCGCCGACATTGTAAGTTTTGGCCCGTACTTCTCTGCTTTGATAGCCTCGAGCCTGCTGCTGATAGAATGCGGAACGAGCTTTTGCCACGTCCCGCTCCTCCTCTAAGGCGTCCAAACTGTCCTGCCGATCCAACTCGGCTTCTCTTTCTTCGTACATGTGCACGCGAGGTGAGTCATGAATTATATCGCAGGGCAGAACTACCTCTGCGGCGTACGCCATAAAAAATGGTGTGAATCCGGTAGTGCGGTTTGGCGTGGTCCGCAACCCCCAGAGTACGGAGTCGAGCTCCTCTACCCAGTGCGTGTTAGATTCCTTGAGGGACCGCACTAGTCTGGGTTTGATGCCACTCATGATTAGACCATTTGCTCGTTCGACTTGACCGTTAGTTTGGGGGTGATAGACTGAAGCGTAGTCGAGCTTGATGCCCATGTTTTTGCACCAGAGTTTAACCTCGTCGGCCGTGAAATTCGTGTCGTTATCAGTGATGATGTTGTGGGGGACACCATAACGGTGTACTACCCCGGATATGAAGTCTATCACTGGTACGTATTCGGCCATTTTAACTGGCTTGGCCTCTATCCATTTGGTGAATTTGTCCACCATGACCAATAGGTATTTTTGCTTGTGGGTTCCCCCTTTAAGGGGTCCAACCACATCAATCCCCCAGACCACGAACGGCCAGGTGATGGGTATAGTTTTGAGGGCGGTGGGTGGCATGTGGCTTTGATTAGCAAAGAGCTGGCAACCGACGCATCACTGGACGAAGTCCTGAGCATCTGCCCGGGCAGTTGGCCAATAAAATCATGTACGGAAGGCCTTGCCTACAAGGGCCCGGGCTGCTGCGTGGTGCCCACCGAGTCCGGCGTGAATTTCACCCAGGAGATTTCGCCCTTCCTCTTCGGAGATACACCTTTGAAGGACTCCGGTTGTGCTTTTCTTATAAAGGTCTCCCTCATGGACCTTGTAGGCTTTAGATCGCCGAACTATGCAGCGAGCCTCATTTTGGTCTTCGGGGAGTTCCTGCCTAGTTAAGTAGGCTAGGAATGGTTCCGTCCATGGGGCGATTACTGCCATTATTTCGTGGGCTGAGGGTGTTATTTCATTGGCTAAGCCACCGATTGTTTCAGAATGTTCCGTGTTGGGTGGCGCGGTTGGTTCCGGGTTGCTATTTCCGGACTCCTCTTCCCATAGTACGGATGGCTTAAAGAGCCGCTCCAGGAAGATGTTTGGAGGGACGGCGTCGCATTTTGTGCCGATGCGTGCCAACATGTCGGCTGCCTGGTTGTTGTCCCGGGCTACGTGGTGGAATTCGAGTCCTTCGAATCGAGCTGACCTTTTTAATACAGCGTTAAGGTAGCCTGCCATTTTCGGATCCTTGGCGTCAAAGTCTCCATTTACTTGGGATATTGCGAGGTTTGAATCCCTGCGGACCTCTAGCCGTTGAATGCCCATGGAGATGGCCATCCGGAGACCATGTAGAAGGGCCTCATATTCGGCTGCGTTGTTGGAGTCCGTGTACATTATTTGAAGTACGTATTGGACTGTATCTCCGATTGGGGACGTCAAGATGATGCCAGCCCCCAAGTCGGCCAACATTTTAGAGCCGTCGAAGTGCATAATCCAATTGGAGTATGCACCGTAGTCTTTAGGGAGTTCGGCTTCAGTCCATCCAGCGATGAAGTCAGCCAAAACTTGCGACTTTATAGCTCGCCGCGGTTTGTAGGTTATATCGAATGGTAAAAGCTCAATGGCCCATTTTGCAATCCTACCCGTCGCGTCGCGATTGTTTATGATGTCGTTGAGAGGTACTTCGGAGGCCACTGTTATCGAACACTCTTGAAAGTAGTGTCGCAGCTTCCGGGATGCCATGAACACCGCGTACGCTATCTTTTGATAATGTGGGTACCGGGACTTGCATGGAGTTAGGACAGTGGATACGTAGTACACTGGTTTTTGAAGAGGGAATTTGTGCCCTTCTGTTTCTCGTTCGACGACGAGCACCGCACTTACAAATTGATGTGTTGCCGCGATATATAACAACATTGGTTCGCCCAAGTTGGGCGCGGCCAGGACCGGATTTGTTCCCAGTATGGCCTTTATGTCTGCGAGTCTGGCTGTGGCAGCATCCGTCCATTCGAAGTGTTCGGTGCGCCTGAGGAGGCGGTAGAGGGGCAATGCCTTTTCTCCCATACGGGAGATGAAGCGGCTTAGGGCCGCCACGCATCCAGTCAATTTTTGTATTTGTTTGAAGTCTTTTGGGATGTCCAATTGTGACAGAGCTCGGATCTTGGCTGGGTTTGCTTCAATTCCTCTACCGGATACAATGAAGCCCAAGAGCTTTCCGGTTGGTACGCCGAAAATGCATTTTTTCGGGTTAAGCTTAATGTCATATGCTCGGAGGTTGTCGAATGTGAGCCTCAAATCGTCTATTAGAGTTTCGACGTGTTTGGTTTTGACGACCACATTGTCTACGTATGCCTCCACTGTTTTGCCGATCTGGGTAGCCAGACATGTCTGAATTATGCGCTGATATGTTGCGCCAGCATTTTTAAGTCTGAAGGGCATTGTGTTGAAGCAGAATGGTCCGTATGGAGTAATGAATGCCGTTGCGGCCTGGTCTGTTTCCGCCATCTTGATTTGATGGTATCCGGAGTATGCGTCGAGGAAACACAATGAATCGTGCCCCGCGGTAGCATCGATGATTTGGTCGATGCGGGGGAGAGGGAAAGGATCCTTTGGACAGGCCTTATTAAGGTCTTTAAAATCCAAACAAAGGCGCCAGGATTTGTCCTTTTTTGGTACCATTACAAGGTTTGCTAGCCAGTCCGGATGTTTTATATCTCTGATGAATCCGACTTCCAATAGTTTGGCTAACTCCTCTCCCATTGCCTATCTTTTGGGTTTGGAAAATCGTCGAAGAGCCTGTTTGACTGGCTTGAATCCTTTTAGGATATTTAGGCTGTGCTCTGCCAGCCTGCATGGGATTCCTGGCATATCTGAAGGGTTCCAGGCAAAAATGTCCCAATTTTCCCGAAGGAATTCTCGTAGTGCGGCTTCTACATCAGGGTTTAATTGTGCCCCGATGGAGGCCGTCTTTGTGGGGTCCATAGGATGGACCTGGAATTTGTCTATTTCGTCTGCTGGTTTGAAAGACGTGGACTTAGATCTCTTGTCGAGTATCACATCGTCCCTATTCACCATGGAGCGTAGTGCCGTGAGTTCTTCTGCCTCTAGTGCTTCGGATAGTGCCTCTAGGGCTAGTGCAGCTGTCTTATTTTCGGCACGGAGTGCTATGTCCGGATCATTGATCAGAGTGATGATTCCATTGGGCCCGGGCATTTTGAGCTTCATGTACCCGTAATGGGGTACGGTTTGGAAAATTGTGAATGCCTCTCGCCCTAATAGAGCGTGATATCCGCTGCTGAACGGGGCCACTTGGAACGTGACTTCCTCGGACCTGTAGTTGTCCGGCGAGCCGGACACCACATCTAGTGTGATTTTTCCTGTGCAGCGTACTTCCTGACTAGGGATTATTCCTCTAAAGGTTGTGCTGCTTCGCTCAATGCGGCTCCAGTCTATTTCCATTTTTTGGAGAGTTTCCTAATAGATGAGGTTTAATCCGCTGCCGCCATCCATGAGTACCTTGGTGAGACGAAAGCCGTCCACTATGGGACTGAGGACCAATGCCGCTGGTGCTCGGGCTGTTCGGAATTTAGGTTCATTGCTGGCATTGAAGGTGATAGCTGTGTCGCTCCATGGATTTGTTGTTGCTACTTGGTAGACTTCGGCGAGGCTGCGGATTGTTCGTTTCCGCATATTATTTGATGCGAAAGTCTCGAAGACTGTTGATACCGTACTGGTGTTGTTGGGCTGGTTGTCTGGGGCTAGAAGCCCTTCGCCACTTTTGGCCACCTGCCATAGTATCCAACATGCCCGGAGGCTATGTGTTGGAGTGGCGCCTTCTGCATTATGGATTTTGCAGGGTCCGCTGAGCCATTCTTCCAGTACGGTTCCGTACCCTTTGGGTGGTTTTTGCTTTTTTGCTTTTAACCCAGGTGCTTTAGTGTGGTGCACCCTTTTATTTCAGACTAAGGTTGGGTTCAGGGCCGGATTGTCCCAAAATCTAGTTTCGATTTTCCAGGCACTCTCCATCGCACAGTACTTTCGTACTATAGTCGCCAGGTCGGCGAAGCGCGTGACCTCGCGACGACTTATGGTGTTCATGATTCCCTTGTCCGTGCAATTATTGCAGAAAATAGAGATGGCGCTTTCCTCATGGCAATCCTTTATCCTGTCCATAACCAGGAGGAATCTGGCCCAGTAATGATGTACTGTTTCATCGGGCTCTTGCCATATTTGAGATAGATCGCTTGTGTTTGGGTGGGCGGGTGGAACTAAATTCGGAGCCCCGCCCAATCTGAGGCTCAAAGGCCGAGGAATTTCCGGATTTGGAAGCTTGGATTGCTGGAGGTCGTCCAATGAATCTAGTCCGCTGCCTGACTTTAGGTTCAGTACTCGATTGACATCCATCCCTCCGCGGGAATCCGGCATGGAGGGATCGGGAATCCGGACATAACTGGTTCCTAACATAGGGGAAGAGTCGCCGCGTTGTTCTTCTACCATAGCAACATGGTGGGTAGCCTGGGGAGAGTTAATTTCTCTCAGATCGGTTTTAAGTCCAATCTGATCGTAGTCTGTAGCGACTCCTAGGGCGACAATGCGATCCAAGAGCTTGTTTACGGAAGAGAGCTCCATCGGATCCAGCTGCTCGGCGAATTTCAAGTTGATGCGAAGATCGCTTTTGATGACCCGAGAGGTCATCGTCGAAGCGGTGGCCGGACAAGCGGTCATAAGAAAACCACCCAGCCGGATAGCTTGACCGGCGGCCAAAGCTCCTTTGGCAATGGTACCGTCTTTAAAGACGGGAAGAGGCATCCTTCCTGATTGCGACGGCACAGAGGAACTCTCAATGAAAGCACCAATGTCGGTGTCAAAACCGGCGGATCTTGGGTAGGGGGTCCCGAACTGTGCGTCTAGGCGGATGGTAACAGGAGACAAGGGACACGATGTTTTACCCAGGTTCGGGCCCTCTTGATGGAGGTAAAACCCTACGTCCTACTTGATTGATATTGATGATGTGGATGTTACAAGAGTAGATCTACCACGAGATCAAGGAGGCTAAACCCTAGAAGCTAGCCTATGGTATGATTGTTGTTATTCTACGGACTAAACCATCCGGTTTATATAGACACCGGAGAGGGCTAGGGTTACACAAAGTCGGTTACAATGGTAGGAGATCTACATATCCGTATCGCCAAGCTTGCCTTCCATGCAAAGGAAAGTCCCATCCGGACACGGGACGAAGTCTTCAATCTTGTATCTTCATAGTCTTGGAATCCGGCCGATGATGATAGTTCGGCTATCCGGACACCCCCTAGTACAGGACTCCCTCACCCTCCTTCAGCTTTTCCATGGAGGCTAAAGCATTGGTCAGTTCATCCTTGTCTTTGGACGTTTCTGCTTGCTAGGACTTAATGTTCTCTTGAAGATCAGCGGTTTGGGCTTCCTTTTTGCTCAGTTCAGCCTATAAGAGAAAGGCATATTATGAGTTGATGGCACATATTTGAAGTACCAAGCACATAACAAGTTATACACTTGGTACTTGGGGGCTAATGCCTATTTGCTTGTTATTAGAAATTTCTACAAGTCCCAAGCACAATACAAGTATTATTCTTGGCACTTGGGGGGCTAATGTATGATTGCTCAAAGTAACATTATGGGTATTTTTTTCTAAAGTCCCGGTTCATCTTCCTAAGTTAAACCGAACCGGCGAAAGTTACAATATTACAAATCTAAAGTACCGGTTCATCTTAAAAAGATAACCCGGCCCTTGGAGGCTAAGCATGCAAAGTTGAGATATTACAGAGTCCCGGTTTAGATTGACATCATAAACCGGCCCTTGGGGGCTACTGGAGTTGATATTTGAAATTGGACATAAGAGAGAAACAGTTATGTAGTTACCTCATATCGCTCCTTCATCAGCTTTACTAGGCCGGCTTCATAGTCGCGACTTGTGTATAGACGGTTCAAGAAGCCAGAATGAATATATTGGGCGTTGAGATGAGCATAGCTTCATAAATCGGCATTCCACTTACCTTTTCCCATAGCAGAAAGCTCGTCCTTGGAATTATGCTTGGACAAGGCAACAGGGTTGCCAGGGGCAGTGTGGCCGAAGCCAGTAATCATAATGTCATCCTCCTTGTCCTCAGCAGCCTTTGATGGAGTTGACGATTTATCAGCAGCCTTAGTTGGGCTGGACGGTTTATCATTAGTTCGGATCGGGCTTGTCGGTTGATCAGCATGGCCCGTTGTGTCAACTTCTACTTGTTCAGCAAAGAAGGCATGATCTTGTGGTGGTGGTGTTGGGGAACGAAGTAATTTCAAAAAATTTCCTACGCACACGCAAGATCATGGTGATGCATAGCAACGAGAGGGAAGAGTGTTGTCCACGTACCCTCGTAGACCATAAGCGGAAGCATTATGACAATGCGATTGATGTAGTCGTACGTCTTCACGATCCAACCGATCCAAGCACTGAACGTACGGCACCTCCGAGTTCAGCACACGTTCAGCTCGATGACGATCCCCGGACTCTGATCCAGCAGGGTGTCGGGGATGAGTTCCGTCAGCACGACGGCGTGGTGACGCTGATGATGTTCTACCGACGCAGGGCTTCGCCTAATCACCGCAACGATATGACCGAGGTGGAATATGGTGGAGGGGGCACCGCACACGGCTAAGGAACGATCACGAAGATCAACTTGTGTCTATGGGGTGCCCCATGCCCCCGTATATAAAGGAGTGGAGGAGGGGGAGGGCCGGACCTCTCTATGGTGCGCCCTAGGGGAGTCCTACTCCCACCGGGAGTAGGATTCCCCCTTTCCTAGTAGAACTAGGAGCCCTTCCATGTAGTAGGAGTAGGAGAGAAGGAAAGGGAAGAGAGAAGGGAAGGAAGGAGGGGGCGCATCCCCTCCCCCTAGTCCAATTCGGACCAGGCCTTGGGGAGGGGGCGCGGCCTGCCCTAGGCAGCCCCTCTCTCTTTCCCGTATGGCCCAATAAGGCCTTCTCCCGGCGAATTCCCGTAACTCTCCGGTACTCCGAAAAATACTCGAATCACTCGGAACCTTTCCGAAGTCCGAATATAGTCGTCCAATATATCGATCTTTACGTCTCGACCATTTCGAGACTCCTCGTCATGTCCCCGATCTCATCCGGGACTCCGAACTCCTTCGGTACATCAAAACTCATAAACTCATAATAAAACTGTCATCGAAACCTTAAGCGTGCGGACCCTACGGGTTCGAGAACTATGTAGACATGACCTATAACTATTCTCGGTCAATAACCAATAACGGAAACTAGATGGTCATATTGGCTCCTACATATTCTACAAAGATCTTTATCGGTCAAACCGCATAACAACATACGTTGTTCCCTTTGTCATCGGTATGTTACTTGCCCGAGATTCGATCGTCGGTATCCAATACCTAGTTCAATCTCGTTACCGGCAAGTCTCTTTACTCGTTACGTAATGCATCATTCCGAAACTAACTCATTAGCTACATTGCTTGCAAGGCTTATAGTGATGTGCATTACCGAGAGGGCCCAGAGATACCTCTCCGACAATCGGAGTGACAAAACCTAATCTCGAAATACGCCAACTCAACATGTACCTTCGGAGACACCTGTAGAGCTCCTTTATAATCACCCAGTTACGTTGTGACGTTTGGTAGCACACAAAGTGTTCCTCCGGTAAACGGGAGTTGCATAATCTCATAGTCATAGGAACATGTATAAGTCATGAAGAAAGCAATAGCAACATACTAAACGATCAAGTGCTAAGCTAACGGAATGGGTCAAGTCAATCACATCATTCTCCTAATGATGTGATCCCGTTAATCAAATGACAACTCATGTCTATGGTTAGGAAACTTAACCATCTTTCATTAATGAGCTAGTCAAGTAGAGGCATACTAGTGACACTATGTTTTTCTATGTATGCACACATGTATTATGTTTCCGGTTAATACAATTCTAGCATGAATAATAAACATTTATCATGAAATAAGGAAATAAATAATAACTTTATTATTGCTTCTAGGGCATATTTCCTTCAGGCGGATCATCAAGCATGGCATCAGCATTTGTTCCTTCTGGATCTGGAGTTTTTTCCGGTTCAATAACTACATTATTGTCCGCCGGTTTATTTAACTAGGCCTTCTTGCTGGGTCAAGGTTTGGCGCTGCAAACAAAGATGAAGATCAATAAATCGGACAGATATAATATAGTAAGGATAAAATCAAAACATAACTCACCCAGGAACTGTCTTAAGGGGTGGAAGTTGTGTGTCCAGTTACTCGCGAGAGGATGAGTGAGGTGTGCCCTAATAATTTGAATCAGACGTATTAAGAGGCTGTCGGAAACAACCCGCCTTGGGGCAAGAAGTATCAGGAATATAAGAGACCTCTGACCGGCGTTCCCGGATTGGAGTGTTCAGTAAACCGGCGGAGGTAACTACCTGGCCGCTGTGCCGGGTTGTGCGGCGAGCTTCGTGTTGCTGTGTCTTCAAAAGAAAGTTCGGGTCCAAGTGAGCAAGGGGGTGAGAAAATTTTACTTTCCGGTTTGCTCGACGGATTTTCTGTGTTGGCAGAGGATCTGAACCGGAGGAAATAGTAATTACCTCTACATCATCAGCTTGGCTGCCTTCAGCGTCATCCTGATAATAGTCATTGCCAAAGAGGTGTATGAAAAATGAACCAAGAGAGTCAAGTTCTACTTATGAGTCCGGATTAGCCAAGTTAGCATCATCATTTGGTTCGGAAGACTCAATGGTCCTCTTTTTGGCAGGTTTTTTAATAACCTTGGTCTTGGGGTGAGGTGTCTTGGTCGGTTTATCCTCTGGTTTCTTCTTCCAGAACGGATCACCGCCCTGTCAAAGATGGGCAAAATTTTGAGAGAATATTTAAAAAGGAGCAAGCTAAAACAAAGAAAGGTGTGATTCGTATAGTTGGCGGTTTATTGGAAACGCAGAAAGGACTTAAACTGGTCTGGCTACAGATAGCTTCCGGTTTATTCAATATTTTCTTGACAGCCTCAGTAACTTCAGCTTCTGTTAGCTGAATGTCGATATGTTGTTGAGGGTCTTTTAAGTAAACCGGGGCGCCGACTTAAAGGCAAAACGCTCCAAGATATCCAGCAGCGAACAAAGTCAACACCTGTTAAACCATTTGCCATAAAGGCTCTGAGCTTTGACAGTTGTGGTGCATAGTTGGACCGTTCCTTGGCATTCAACCTCTGAGGAAATGGATGAGTGTTGCTAAGCCGGTGAGGACGGTAACCCGGCAGAGGATTATCATCAGTTGGACACGTGTCTCGGCAATAAAACCAAGTTTCATTCCAGTCCTTGGGTGACTTTGAAGCTTGGCGTGAGGGAAGCTGACATCTTTCCTCTTTTGAATCGCCATTCCACCAAGTTCGGTATTGGGCCCATCTGTAAACTCAGTACGGCGATTCAAGTAGAAAAAGTCTCTGAACAGCCCAACTGTGGGCTCCTCTTGAAGATAGACCTCGCAAAATACTTGGAAATTGCAAATATTGGACACAGAGTTTGGTCCAATATCTTGAGCGTGGAATTGGAAGCTGGCAAGCACTTCTCGGAATTTTTTTGAACCGGAGGACTAAAACCTCGACCCAGATGGTCAGCGAACACGAGTACTTCTCCGTCCTTGGGTTCAGGAGGATTTTCTGGACCAGGGGCCCTCCAGTGGATGACTTCTTTCTTTGCTAAAGCGTTGGTTGCGACACATCTGTCTAGTTGTTCTTCAGTAACCCGGGAAGGAACCCAGTTGCACTCGTAAACTTGTTTGGCCATTTCAATGGAAAGCTGAAACATGGTTATTGCCGGTTGAAGATTTATAATGGACAAGTATAAAGCGATGCAAGATCAGAAGACAGACATATATACACATTGTTAAACCAGAGTCTGACATTTGTTAAACCGGAGTATGATATTGGAGGAATTACAAAGATAAATGCATTGGCCGTTTAAGAGGGGACTAATGGTACCTACCAGATTATCATTTTCTAAAAAGCTAACCGCCTATATTGGTATGAAAGGTACAAATCTAAAATAGCTAAGTAAGGGGGAAAATAGGTTTCACAGACTGGTATAATAAATTTAGATCTGTGGCATGTCAGAAAACCAAAATATATTTAGACCTAAAATACAGGTGCTTCAACAGTTCATCAGATCCAGATGAGTTTTTCTATACGAAGGGGATGCTATAATGAGGGAAAAGGGGACTATGGCTACAGCCGCACAAGAAATATCAGATCCAAACTAGCCATTTATGCTACTAAGAAGAACAGCGAAGAACAGTGCTGGAGCTTCAATGAACTCTGATGAACACCAAAACCCTAATGTTAGATCTAGAGCAAGGAAAGGAGAAACTTACTGATGTTGATGGAATAGCGGAGGAGCGCCGCGTTTCCCTGGTACGATCAGGTTGATGGAGCGGCCGGAGTTGAAGTGGAGGCCAGAGCTTGACGGCGGCGGATGCGTGTGATGGTCAGGTCGGCGCAAGGAAGAAGAAAGACGAAGAGGCAAGGGGGGAAATGAAAAGGACCCCCAGGCTTTATTTATAAAGGCGAAAGGATAAGTGACAGGCGCGATAATCGAGGAGCCCAAAGGTTGGATATGTGACAGAGCTGTCGACTCGATTGTCGGAGGCTCATTAATGACGGTGAGATATGTGCAATCTTTAATGATGTCATGGCGGTTTATCATGATCCTGGAAGATGACGTCATGGTGGTTTACAAGATTTACGTGAAGGTGCTGAAGGAGGAATTTTTCTGAAGTGTTGAAGATTGACATGAACCAGTTCAAATCAATCTGGAGCCTAATGTTGGGGATATTACTACTGGGCATAAACCGGCCAGGAGAGGCCGGGTTATCCCCATAATGAGTTATTATATTTGAAGACCATCAAGACAAGGATTGTGGCGCTTTACGAACACTACTAGGAAAAGGCCTGCTAGTGGCGCACCTGTTTTGGCTACTAATGGTGTGCGCCATTAGCATCACGCCATTAGAATTTAATACTAATGGCGCACCCCTGGTGCGCCATTAGTATACCAGATACTAATGTTGGTATACTAATGGCGCACCAGGGAGTGCACCATTAGTATATCACACGGTGCGCCATTACTATCTGACTTAGTAATGGAGCACCACATAAAAGTGCGCCATTACTAACAATTTTTTCAAAAAAAATTCAGAATTTTTTTTCAAATTGTTTTCGTTTTTTTCTTAATCTCGGGTCACTATGGCTTAATCTCGGGTCAATATGCTTAATCTCAAGTCAAATCGCACTAAGTGTTTCAATTTTTCTTTGTTTTTTTCTTAATCTCGGGTCAATATGCTTAATCTCAAGTCAAATAGCACTAAGTGGTCAAACTTCCGGAAGGTCACCCATCCTCACAGTACTCCAGCCCGAGCACGCTTAACTTCGCAGTTCTATCCAACCCTAGCACCACCTCATTTAACAGGAACTTGTTGATATATCTATCATATCAATCCTATTAAACCTTGTTGATGTCTAGGACTTTGTTTATGTTCATGAGTATGATGAAATTTTGAAAAATATTTCAAACTTCTAGGTCATATTACGTATCATATTTTGAAAAAAAAATCCAAAAAAAATTCGAAACCATTTTTTTTCTTTTACTAGTGGCGCACCTAGCAAATGGTGCGCCACTAGTAAGTTTGAATTTTTTTTCATTTTTCCCCTATAGATCTTAAAAGCCCCATAACTTTTTACTGTTATTTTTTTGAGGATTTTTCGAGTAGATGATTTTTCATATAAAAAACTTTTTAATCCGAGTTCGTATGCAAAGTTATGCCCATTTTACAAATTCCAGAGAGATTTTGCAAATAAAGTCGAAATTCATATTTGTAAATTTTCCCAACAAGTAGACCACATATCACATGGGAAACTTATTTTCTTTTATCTTTTTGACATTTCCATCATTTTCTTTTATTTTTTTTAAAATTGAAAAGGTGGTCCATGGGAGGGGGTGCATTCGGTGGATTTTTTGTCAAAACTAGTAATGGCGCACCGTGGGTGTGGTGCACCATTACTAGTTAAACTAGTAATGGCACACCACACACACGGTGCGCCATTACTAGTTTTGAAAAAAAATTGAAAAGAAAATTTGAAAAAAAATAGTAGTGGCGCACAGAGGGTGTGGTGCGCCATTACTAGTTTAACTAGTAATGGCGCACTATCCCTTGGTGCGCCATTACTAGTTTTAGAAAAAATAAAAAAAATTGTTAGTAGTGGTGCACCTAGGATGTGGTGCGCCATTATTATTTGGACACTAATGGCGCACCAACACATGGTGCGCCATTAGTATATAGTAGTGGCGCACCACATGTGTGGTGCGCCATTAATATCCATATTATCTATAGCCCTTTTCCTAGTAGTGGAAGGCCCAGGGCCCAAAGGCGGATTAAGACCTGTAGACATAAACCGACATTCATATGTAAACTTGTTTTGTAAGATAGGAAGAGTAGAGACCGGGCCGAACACGTTTATGAGCCGGCCTCGGGATTCTGTAAACCGAGGGGCGTCAACCCATGTATATAAGGGGACGACCCGACGGCGGTTTGAGGACAACAAACAACAACTCGAGAGCCAGGCATAGCGGATTCGCTCCCTGTTCATTGAAACCCTGGCAATTACACAACAACTGGATTAGGCCTTCACCTTCACCGCAAGGGGCCGAACCAGTATAAACTCTCTGTGTCCTTTGTCCACTTTAACCCCTTTAAGGTAACCCGTCACGATGGATCCACGACTAAGTCCTTTCACTAGGACATCTGTCGTGACAAAACCACGACACTATTGATATTTTGAACTTACTCTATTTTCTAATTTGAAATTGGATGGAATTGACAACACAGTTATCATCTTTGTTTATACACGTGCAAAACCTGTCATCTCTCTGCTTGTTTCAGGGTGATATGCCTGATGGCATGCATAAGTCTGTTGAAGGTTGTGAGACAGACCCAACATATATTGTAGCAAAGAAGGTAAAACATCTTGAAGATAGCTAGACAACCTCAAAGTCTTGTCTTGATGCAGTTTTCAAGTTACTTGAGACTAGTAGTCAGACAAGCTCACAGAATTCGCTGTCTGAATCAGTTTGACTTATTTAGTCCCAAGTTCTAGCAAAAAGGCATTCTGCAACTCAACTTTGACTTGAAGTCCTATCTCTAAGAAAGATTGACCTCATTGCTAAACCGCTGCACCTGGAAGCTATGACTGACATGCTAGGCTGGTCTCACAGCCTTGCTCAGCAGCTTGCGCAGCAGTTCCCACGCAAGGCTAACCTTTCTTGAACTGTCTTGGAAGTGGTCTCGGTTCAATATTATTTTGTTACTCTGCAATGGTGCCCAGATTTTGTAATCTGCTTCTTCGTTGCACTTTATGATCACTGGTGGCGAACTTTGATGCCCATTGGATGTAATATACCATAAATCCTTTATTGTATAGAGTAGGTTTATTCTAAGTTACTATGCCGTAATTTCTTTATTGTATAGAGTAGATTTGTTCTTAATTCCTACTAGTTACTGCCATCATTCGCAATCTGAAAAAAAATCTGATGTAGTCGACCGAGCCGAAAATTCGCCTCTAACAAGCCTGGTTTTTAGTGGGCCACAATTGGGCCGGCCTGCAACTTTCTTGGGCTCGAATGGCCATTGGGGCCTTCACACTTTGCGCCAGGCTCACAACTTACTCCAGCCTATATTCGGGCCAAATTTTAGTTGGGCCTTTAGTGGACCCAGCGCTTAGTTTGGCCCATGTAGCTTTGGGCCATTAACAGGCTGAATATTTTACTGGCCTGTTACGACCCAAAAGAAACCATGGGCCTTTAGCAGGCCGAAATGCATGTTGGGCCTCAATTTTCACTAGTCATCGACGGGCCTTCAACAGGCTGAAATGTAGACCGAGCCTTTTTTGGCCCAGTTATATGATGGGATGTTACCAGGCCGAAACATATCTCGAGCCTTAGTTGACCCACTGATATCATGGGCCTTTAAGAGGCCGAAAGCTTAGTACAGGCATCAACGGGCCGTAGTATACAACAGGCCTTTAACAGGACCAAAGTCACGTTGGGCTGAACTGTTGCCACCTTTATCACGGGCTGTTAGTGGGCCGGATGTCGCGTTGGACCATATATGGCCCATGGGCAGCATGGGCCATTCCCAAGCCGAAAGACACACAAGGCTGAAATAGGCCCATGTCTACATCGGGCCTCTAACAGGCTGAAAGTCTCTGGGCTGTAATTGGGCCCAAATATTTGGTGAACAATTGATGGGCCAGATTTGGCTTCGGGCCGTAAATGGGCCATGTTTAATCAGGCCATTATTGGGCTGGCCCACTAGTACATGAGTAAGTACTACGGGCCTTTGACTGGGCCGGCCTTTTTAACCTATATATATGGGCCTCTGTTGGGCCCTGCCACGTATTGACGTATCATAGGCATGTCTCGTCCAATGGACGGACGACATCTGGCCCACCGAGGAGCAGACACGTGTTTCCTCCAGCCAATGATGATTTTACACGTGGAAAATGCCCATTGGTCCGGGTTGTTAACCAGTTATCGGATCCAAACCGGAACCCGATAGCTTAACGGCGACCCGTTATGGTGGATGCCACGTGTTGGTCACCCTTGACGAAAGCACTTCTATGACGCGCGATTTATCGTCATGGAAGTGGACACGTCCGTGATGATAATTTTGGTAATGTCATGGAACACTTCTATGACAGCACAGGTATGACTATCTTGATTCTGTCATAAAATCATCATGGATGTACATGCATGACAAAAAACGTGACCTACTGTGACAAACCTGTATCATCACGGAAGTGTATTTTTTTGTAGTGATAGCAAGATTTTCTGATCTATAAAGAGCATTATCATAATATTCATACTTTTCAAACAAAGATTCAATTTCATAAGCACCCTTAAAAGCAACAAATTCTTCTGTTTATTCCACATCATAGTAATCATATCTACCATTAGCATAATAAGCTAAGGTTTGTTTCATTATCATTAAATTCACATGAAAAGGGAAGGAGTTTAGCCTTCATCCTAGAGCAACATGTAATATCATATCTCGAGCATAAATTCCAAGCATACCATTGCAAATAATCAATTTGATCCCATAAGAGTTTCCCTTTTTGAGTCAAGCGATAATCCCTTCACGTTGATCCAACGTGTCTCCCATTATCAAGTTGAATGGTGTTTTCTCAGGATTATCAAAGTAGTGTTTAATATTTTTCATATAATGAGCATCGAGAGTTTTAGGAGGTTCCCATCTCCATCAGTAGCAAGTACAACTATTTTTTTTGGTGTTTCGTGTTCCATATCCATAAGTAAAGGTAGAGAACAACTTAGAACAGAAAATAAAAACTACTTAGTGATAAAGCAAACAAGCACACACGAGAATATTCACCCCACGCTATTGCTCCCCAGCAACGGTGCCATAAAAAGGTCTTGATAACCCACAAGTCTAGGGGATTGTTTGTAGCCTTTTTCAATAAATAAGAGTGTCAAACCCAACGAGGAGCTAAAGTAGAAAAAATATTCCCTCAAGTTCTATCGATCACCGATGCAACTCTGCGCACACTTTAACATTTGCTTTACCTAGAACAAATATGAAACTATTTTGTAGGTGTGATGCTAGAACTACTTTGCAAGAATAAAACTATGAGTACTTTGTGAGATAATAAAAGTTAGTTGTTTAGTAAATAGCTTTTTGTAACACAAGAAAGTTATTTGTCCCTAGGAAATTGTAACTAGACCGGTGATCATTATTGCAATTTTATATGAGGGAGAGGCATGAGCTAACATACTTTCCGTACTTGCATCATATGCACTTATGATTGTAACTCTAGCAAGCATCCACAACAACCAAAGATCATTAAGGTAAAACCCAACCATAGCATTAAGTATCAAGTCCTCTTTACTCCCATACGCAACAAGCCCCTTTCTCGGGCGTAAGCTTCTGCACTCTAGCCACCCACCATAAGCGAATAATGAACGTATTGCAACACCCTATAGCGTGGATCCCTCACATTTGCGTGACACGGAGAGCACCATAGGACAGAACCAAAATAAAATATACAACTCAAACCAACCATGATAATCAATCAACCCATAGGACAAAACAGATCTACTCAAACATCATAGGGTAACCACATATCATTTGATAGTAATATATAGTGTTGAGCACCATGTTTAAGTAGAGAATAGCAGCGGGAATAGAGAGGTTACACCGCTGTATAGAGGGGGAGAAAGTTGGGTGTTGCGGTAGCAAGGTTGTTGGTGTAGATCGCCGTTATAATCCTTGCCCCAGCGACACTTTGGCGCCACCGAGAGAGAGGGGTAGGGAGCCCCCTCCTCCTTCTTCTTCCTTGGTCTCCCCCCTAGATGGGAGGAGAGCTCGCCCCTCCAAGATAGGATCTCTCTCTATTCTCTTATGTTTCGCATTTCTATTTTCTAGCCGAAAACCGTATCTTCAATTCCCGGAGAATCGTAACTCAGATTGCATAGAGATTTTAACACGATTTTTTCCGGATATAAGCTTCCTTGCGCCTGAAAAAGAGCCCAAACCGACTTACGAGGTGCCCACAAGGCACCACCGTGCGCCAGGGGGAAGGTCGCGCCCTGGTGTCTAGTGGAGGCCATGGGCCTCCGTTTGCGTTGATTCCACCTCCCAAAAATCACATATATTCCAAAATAATTCTCCTTAAAACTTTATTACATTTAGACTTCATTTGATATGGATATTCTAAAAAAAAGATGCAACAAATAGGAACTGGTAGTGGGCACTGGATCAATATGTTAGTCCCAAAAATAATATAAAATGTTGCCAAAAGTATGTGAAAGTTGTATAATATTGGCATGTAATAATAAAAAATTATAGATACGATGGATAATTACCATTTACTCACTTGCCATTGCATGAGAGAGGATGATAATTAGGATGGCCAGTAATATAATCAAAATGAAAAATTATATAATGAAACAAACTCCCCCAGCAAGCTATCGGTATGGAGGGCACCCGTGAATTTCGGCTAGCCATGGCTTGTGATTGTTGGTTGAGGGGTAGTCAACTTTACCTATCCACTTGGGAATTGCCAATAATGTATTTAGCATGGAAGATACTAAAAAAACCGGTCGTTACGTTGACATGAAAACTACACCTCTCAAAATTAATTATATTCATCGTTGTTTTAAGCTTCGAGCCCTGGCACCTCTGCAAATCCATGCTTCCCTCTATGAAGGGCCTTTCTCTGTACTTTTATGTAATTACTTATTTTTTTAGTCATCACCTTCTCATTTAAGCTCCAATTGGAGAGCACTATTGTCATTCTTATGCATTGAGTATAGTTAATGTTGGGTGTGACATGACTTGATCTCTTCTACCATGAATAACAATGTTTAGTCATTGCTTGAACTTCAAAGGTGCTCTGCATTTATGTTTTGCTATCTCGGAAAGGGCTAGCGAGATACGATGTTATCATGTTATATCATGATTATTTTAACAAAGTGTTGGCATCTTAGGTGTCTTATTATTGCTCGATAGTTCATTACGTTATTGGTATGAGTAAATGTGATACCTAAGTGTTATCATCGGTTTGGTTAGTTCATAATGTTTGCTGAAAACTTGAACATTTAGTTAAGCATATATACAGCAACAAGAACAAAAAGGGTTTGTAAATATTTTTCTTTATCACTATCAATTTGCCACCTGAATTGCTTGAGGACAAGCAATGCGTTAAGCTTGGGGGAGTTGATACGTCCCAAACGTAACTACTTTTCCACACACTTTTTCTCTTGTTTTGGACTCTAATTAGCATGATTTGAATGGAACTAACTCGGACTGACGCTGTTTTCTGCAGAATTGCCATGGTGTTATTTTTGCACAAAATATAAGTTCTCAGATTAGGATGAAAATTACGCAGATTATTTCCAGACTATATAAAAAATATTGTCCAAGAGAACTACCAGAGGGGGGCCACCTAGGAGCCACAAGCTCAGGAGGCGCACCCAACCCCCAGGCATGCCTGGTGAGCTTGTGGGCCCCTGGAGCCTCCGGCAACCCTAAGTCCAACTTCATAAGTACCTTCTCACAAAGAAAAAAATTAGAGAGAAGGAATTATCGCGTTTCACGATACGGAGCCGCCACCAGGTCCTGTTCTTCATCGAGAGGGATGATCTAGAGTCCGTTCGGGGCTCCAAAGGGTGGTATTTGTTGTTGTCGTCGTCATCAACCCTTCTCCATCAACAATTCCATGATGCTCACCATTGGGAGTGGGTAATTCCTTCGTAGGCTTGTTGGATGGTGATGGAGTTGGATGAGAATTTTCATGTAATCGAGTCAATTTGTTTGGGCTTGATCCCTTGAGATTGATGTTTCTATGACTTTGGTATGCTTAATGCTTGTCACTATGTCCCAAGTGCCACAATTTTAGATCTAAACCCTTTATGTTTTCATGAATATATTTGAGTTATTGATCCTATCTTGCAAGTTGTATCCACCTATTACATGTTATGATCCGCATAACCCAAGGTGACAATAATTAGGATGCCTTAATATCCCTTAGTATGAGGAGTTAATGTATTCCCTAAGTGTCAATGCTTTGTTCCGATTATATATTAAAAGGAGGTCTTAATATCCCTTAGATTTCCTTATGAACCCCGCTGCCACGGGAGGGTAGGAAAAAAGATGCCATGCAAGTTCTTATTAAGCATGTATGACTATAGACGGAATACATGCATACATTACATTGATAAATGTGACATCCTGGATTTTGGCCCTTTCTTTTTCTTTTGGATTTCTTTGAAATTTTATTTCAAATTTCTTTTATGTGGCCATGTGGTCTTGAAACCTGCGAAGCTTATCTCTTCTTACTCTGCCAGGTAGCTTGTCACTCTCAAATCCTTCCCAAAACCATGTCATCTCCATCTTAGCCCAACCCCAATATTTATTTCTTGGGAATATTCCTTTTTCTATTAAAGGAATAACCTTGTTTGCCCTAGGTTGTGAAGAAACTATATTTTATATTGCTCCATAATTTCTAAAACTGTACCAGGACTTTATCCTACCTATATAACTTCCCTCCACCAAATTTGGGCTCATTTCATCTAGCAATTATTCCTCTATAATTTTCGCAAGATTTTTTCCAGAATGAAGCACTGTGGAGCAAGTACCATTTTTATTTATCCAAATGGTATGAAATTCTACAGTGCCTTCATATACCCAAATAACTCCTCTCCACAAAATTTCAGCTCAATCCAATCATCTCTATGAGTGCCACTTCATGATATAGTTTCTGGACCAGATTCAGTAGTTGTGAAGCAACTATATTGAATCTTGGTCCAAATCATCGCAAACTTCACAGGATCATAGCCCTTCCTACCTTAAGCCTCCATGACATCTTTTTACTCCATGTAACCATCCCATTTTACCTCAGCTGCTGGCCCAAATTTGCTACAACAAACTTTAGCTGACCCATCCCCTCAGCCCATAGTGTCTTTAGTTGAACCATCACTTCAGAGAGGTCCCATTTGGGTTGAACTACACACTAGACATGGTGGACATGTTGAGTCATCATGTATGCGTCGATGCACGCAGAGACCACATGGTCTGCCATGCCAAACACACACTCTACTTCGTTTTTCCGCGCTCTGAGCATCGTTTAGATCCGGCCCCTACTATGCTCGTCGTTCTCGTGTGCCCCAACATGTCTTAGACCTCTGTGGCAGCCATGCGCTCGCTCTGGACCCCTCCCCTCTCCTCCTGCCTCCCTGGTGCGCCACGGCGACCCTGCCTATGACACTATGGTCGACAGGACTTCAGCCCTCCTGCGTTTGCCCCTCCCTGCTGCACTGGCGCTCATCTACCCCTCTCTAGTCACCGTCCAAACCTACCCACAAGCCCACGTGTACGCGGTCGCAACAGAGCACCAACGACGTGTGGCCGGGTCCATCCGGCGAGCTCGCCCCGGCTATTTAAGCCGTTCCCGAGCCCCTCCGAGCAGACCATCATCCTCACCACTCTCCTAGGAGCCTCCCCAACCTCTCCATTGAGCTTGACGAGCTCTCTATGCTTGCCATTGCCGCCATGGACGCCCTCGGTCTCGTCCTAAATGCGCGCGATGCGGAGCTCCGCCCCTCCCCTTTCCACCGCCAGTGGAGTCCCTCAACCTCGGCGAAGCCCTCCCGAAGCATGCCTCTCCCTTTCCACCATCGTAGCCCCGACTCCAACATCGCCCTACGCCACCGTCTGCCCTACTCAAGCGTCATCGACCTGACCCTCCCGGGCGTCCGCGTCTGGCCTGGGTGGGTGCGGCGCACCGCCCCGAGTCCGCCGGTGCCTCCCCATCAGTCGGAGGTGGCCGGAGTCGCCGGGGCCAGTGCCGGCCATGCTCAGCCTCTCCCCTCCTCTGTTATATCGTGAGTTAGGAGAAGGGGAGCGGGGGAGAGAGGGAAGTCAACACAGGCCCCACACGTCAGCGACTCAGTCACTGGGCCCGCGGGTTTAAGTGGAAACACACTCTCTAAAACGTGTTTTCCCGTTGGGAAAGTGTGTTTCTCTACTGCTTCAGCCATTAATGCGCTTTCCTCATAACAAAAGCGTATTTTGCTGAAGTACATTTTCTATTCAACCCCTCTAGCCAAAATCTAATATAACAAGCGTCCGTCAATTGGCAGCAGAAAGGCACAGTTTTCATTTGTTTTTCTACCTAACGAACGAACGGCCATATCTCCGTGATCGTCATTCCAGTTCAGGTGATTCATAAGCCCACGTTCTGTGTTCGTCAAGCTCATTCTGTTGGTGCCATTTTCATGATGTTCAAACATTTGGAAAATGACAACTTTGACCTTGCCCCCTAAATAGCTCTGTCGGGGGTGAAACTTTTCCGGGGAAAAATTCCGTGTGTTCGTCGCACCTCTTCTCGATGGATCCTTCATCCCCAGGCAAGCTACAACATCCACTTGCATGATGCCCTTGCTATAGGTGTGGGTTCCACTTGAACGACTGAAAAATGTGCGCTCATTTATTTATAATGTAAATGCTATGTATATGCTTGTGGATCCATGCTATCCCTCATGCCATGTTCTTTTGCATCTAATCAGTTAAATGATTACTTGCTATTATTATTATCATGTTTCTTTCTTGCAATCATTACGTAGGCTAATGATAATTCTATGCTCATATGAATTATTATCATTTGCTAAGATAATACTTGTGATCCTCATGATCCACATTTTGCCATGCTTAGTTGCATCTAGTAGATTAAATGATTTATTGCTGTTGATTCATATGCTAAATGGTTATGTTGCCTACCCATGCTCATGTTGATATCATGCTCATATGCATTGTTATTTCATCATACTATTTTGTTATGGCTCAGATCATCACCAATCAAGTCAAACTTGACACTAATCGAACTTGAACAAATCTGTTGGCTAAGTCATAGTGCCATCGAATCGAGCTGACCAGTGCAGCTACACTTGCCTTATGGGGGGCACTAATTTGGTCTATTGTCATGCCTCTTGTTGGTGCCTCAAACTAGGGAAGGTTATGTGCGCATGCTTCCCTGGCCCAATAGGCAGTGATAACCTAGTGTGCCCAAGTTGTATGGATATCAAAGTTCCCCGTTTGGGACCATTCATTTTTGTTTTGCCACGACGATGGCCAGCCACCAAGGTGGCAGGTGTCCATAGTGGGCATCAGGGGCCACCCTTGGTATAGCCCAAAGGGGAGTTTGTCGGAGTGGCAGAGAGAGTGTCATGCAATAGATTGGTTTTGTCGGAATGTCATTGGTCCACCCGAATAGGAGCATGAGGCCATGAATTCCGTGGTGTGGGTACAGTGTACTAACCCCTGTAGAGAGTATAATCTATCGATAGCTATGCCCTCGGTTATTGGCCCAGTTCATAGTAGGTCACACTATGGGTCAACAGTAATAATAACCTAACTAATAAACAACCGCGGTTCAATGAGAGAAGAAGTTGGTTGATCTTTTCATGGTCATGTGATGATCACGATGGTATTGTTGATACCAAAGTTGGTTGATTTGTATGGGGTCACATGATGATCACGGGTAAAGATTGAGCT
Organism: Triticum aestivum; assembly: GCF_018294505.1. NCBI lineage: Eukaryota > Viridiplantae > Streptophyta > Magnoliopsida > Poales > Poaceae > Triticum > Triticum aestivum. Next base: position 260,184,245 of record NC_057798.1, on the reverse strand, counting down.
CCTTGTGGTCATGTGATGATCACTATGGTATTGTTAATACCAAGCTTGGTAAATTCTGAGGTGATCGTGTGATGTTCTTAATGGTAAGTTGATGGTTACGAGGTAATCTGCGAGTAGAGTAAGCTGGTCCAAAAGACCTTAAAAATCAACCACCTTGCATACTAGTTCCAGTATCATCATGTTCATATCTTGAGTAACATGTCCATGCGATTCTCATCTTGTTCTAGTAGTATCATGTTCATCATGAATAATGAACCTATAAATGCCATGTTGTTGTTTGTCTTGATTGCTTTGGTTGTTGTGAGCTTGCGAGTACATTCAAAGTACTCACCTGGTGTATCATGCCAGATTGCAGGTGATGCCATGGTTGATTGCTTGTCGAGGATCTCGAGTTTGCGCGCTAGGATGCGTTCCAGCCGGAGTCCCTGCGGAGTGGACTTCATTACTGTCGTTGTTGTTCCACCGGTAGAACTTAACTGTTTTCTCAAGTTATTCCGCTGCTGGCATAGAGCCACCTTAGCGGGCATAGTGGCGTCATGCCGATGTAATCCTTTGTAACACCTGAATCCATGAACCGATATTATTTGTAATAAGAGCTGATTTGTTCTAGGCCAAGTAGTGCCATATTCCAAAAGACTTGATCTCTAGGTTGGAATACGGAGTGTTCCAGTTCCTCTGAGCCGAGGTGCGACAATAAATTGGAGCTATTGTGTATCGCTCTCGGTTGTGACTGTTATATGATGAATGGCATCCAACACAAATATCCATCACTGATCCAATGACTACGCTTTTCTTGTATTGGTTCTCGCTAAGTTACTTTCATTGTTGTTGTTGTTGTTGTTGTTACAATCACTACAAATTGTTACTGTTACTGTCACTATTCATGTTGTTACTGTGCTACTAAACATTTGATGTAGAAATATAATTACCCAGGTGTGGTCGAATTGACAACTCAACTGCTAAGGCTCATAAATATTCTTTGGCTCCCCCTGTGTCGAATCAATAAATTTGGGTGAAATACTACCCTTGAAGACTGTCGTGATCACCTATACTTCTGGGTTATAAGTCATCACCATGCTCACTATACCGAAATCCCCGTTACCGGTTTTGTTCTTCTTTCTTGTTATGGTGTTCCGGCATCCCCGTGATGAAATCACATGTGTCTGGCGAAGGAGTCCTGGACTAAGGGGTCCTCGGGCCGACAACCTACTACATATGGGCCAGACTGATGGGCCACTATGGGCCCAAGCTAGAACGCGGACCCGTGACAAGACAGGAGATCTTCGGAGTCATGGTGTGCCTCCAAGTCAAGATTAGCGTGATCTTTCCTTCATCGTAACCGATCGCATGTAACCCTAACCCTACTGGTGTCTATATAAACGAAGGGGTTTTAGTCTTTAGGGGAAGAGCTACATCCATCACCTCATTGACTTAGGGTTTAGCCACCTGGTCTCCAGGTATATCTACTCTGTAACCACATCATATATCAAATACAATCAAGCAAGACGTAGGGTTTTACCTCTTCGAGAGGGCCCAAACCTGGGTAAACAACATGTTCGTCGTCCCATGTACTCCATTGATGCCAGATCCACAGCTCAGGATCCCCTACCCGAGATCCGCCGGTTTTGACACTAACATTGGTGCTTTCATTGAGAGTTTCGTTGTTGGGTCGCCGAAGGATCAATGGCTCGCCTGATCACCGGAGAGGGCGTCAGCTCCAAGGACCTCTTTGTCCCCGGCCAACTATTCGCGTTCGGTAGCATCGTGTTGCATGCCAACCCAATCGGTCATTATCACGCCCAATATGCGACCCTATCCTAAAGGAACTCGAAGGTCCCAACATGGATAGAAGCACATATTGGAGACGCTTTTGAAAGGTAGATATCATTACATCGTACCATTACATAATAGTTGGGGATACATACAAGAGGCATACAATGCCACACGAATACAACAAAATCATACATAAGAGCAACATCCGACTATGGATGAACCACAAACAGAAACTCAAACGACATCCACCCTACTAGCCCAGGCTGCCGACCTGGAACCTATCCCCTGATCGCTGAAGAAGCAGAAGAAGAACTCCAAGACAAGCAACCATCGCTCTCGCGTCATGATCATCACATAACCTGCACCTGCAACTGTTGTTGTAGTAATCTGTGAGCCACGAGGACTCAGCAATCCCATAACCATGGGTATCAAGACTAGCAAAGCTTACTGGGTAAGGAAGGGGTAAAGTGGTGAGGTTGCAGCAGGGACTAAGCATATATGGTGGCTAACATACGCAAATGAGAGCGAGAAGAGAAACAAACGGAAGGGTCGTGAAGCTAGCAATGATCAAGAAGTGATCCTGAACTCCTACTTACGTCAAACATAACCCAAAACCATGTTCACTTTCCGGACTCTGCCGAAAAGAGACCATCACGGCTACACACACAGTTGATAACTTTTAATTCGAATCTGGTGTCAAGTTCTCTATAACCGGATATTAACAAATTCCCATCGCCACATAACCGCGGGCACGGCTTTTGAAAGATAATACCCTACAGGGGTGTCCCAACTTAGCCCATCACAAGCTCTCACGGTCAACGAAGGATATTCCTTCTCCCAGGAAGACCCGATCAGTCTCGGAATCCCGGTTTACAAGACATTTCGGCAATGGTAAAACAAGACCAGCAAAGCCGCCCGATGTGCCGACAAATCACGATAGGAGCTGCACATATCTCGTTCTTAGGGCACACCGGATGAGCAAGACATCGGGTTGGCATAGACCCTGCTTGCCCAGGGGGTGCCGGACATCGCTC